>NW_006408792.1:894113-896401 GCF_000296735.1 Chrysochloris asiatica | reverse complement strand
CTCTGATCTTGCAGTTAGCAGTCCAGTGCTTGTCCTTCAGCACCATACCAGCACTCCATGTGATGAACACATATCTATTCATGTCTAGACTCTTATTTCTCTAGGGTATATACCAAGTAGAGGCATTACTGGATAATATGGTATTTCTATTTCTAACTTTTTGTGGAATTATCATGCTATTTTTCACAAAGGTTGGGATCATTTTTAAATCCTAGTAGCAGCAGTATATGATGGTTCTAGTTGCTCCACAACCTTGCCAACCTTTGCTCTTTTTTTTTTTGAACTTTGCTATTAATGTTGGGGTGAGATGATAGCTCACTGTTGTTTTGCTTTGCATCTCTTGAGTGACTAATGATCAAGAGCATTTCATATGTTTGTCGATCATCTAAATGATTTCTTTGGTGAAGTGTCTGTTCATGTCCCCTGCCCATTTTTGATTGGATTGTCTTTTTGTTATCGAAGTTTTTAATAAATTTTAGACTAAATCTCTTGTCTGCTTTGATGTTGCCAAACATTTTCCCAGTTTGTTGGTTCTCTTTTTACTTTTTTGATGAAATCTTTTGATGCACATAAGTATCTAATTTTTAGTATGTGACAGTTATCAAATTTGTCTTTTACTGTTTGTGCATTTTCAGGAATGTTTGATAATGTAAATATGTAATAGGGACCCTAAGTTTGTTGCTATTTTTTTCATTGATGATTTTTGTAGTTCTAGACTTCACATTTAAGTCTTTGATCCATCTTGAGCTCATTTTCGTATATGGTATATAGTACTTTTAGGGATCATTTCTACAATTTTTTAAAATTTATTCAGATCTCAACATTGTCATCAGTATAAAATTCCAAAATGGGCAATTTAATATTTAAAAACTTAATTTACTATATTATACAATAAAAGAGAGTCTAGGTGTGGCACTGTAGGGTAAGCACTGGACTGCTAACTACAAGACTGGCAGTTCAAACCTATCAGCTACTCCTCAAAAAGTCTATACAGGGTTGCTATGAGTTGGAACTGACTTGATGGCACTTACCAGCAACAACGATGGCAAAAGGACCCTCCCAGTAGAAATATTCATGTCCTCCTATTCCAAAAAATCCATTTTTGATTAATTTTCCCTTATAGTTCTCCTACTATCTTTTGCTAGAACTTCTGTTTCTAAGATGGTTATCTTTCATATTTATATCTTTATGCAAAATTATTTCAGAGGTTTGCTCATTTTCTTAAGTTTTTTTAAAATTAATCATTATCTTCATTAACATCTTCTTATATGAGATCACTAACAGCTATTTAAAATACTGGAAACTTTATTTGCTATTCCAATTACTGCTTACTTTATATTCACTTCTTTATAGTCCATTAATATTTTCAATGCTATTTGACAAAATATAGCCTGAAACTAAAAGCATATACAAAGTTAATTATCTTTGTTGTTGTTATTAAGTGCCACGGAGTTGGTTCTGACTTATAGAAACCCTGCATAGTATTTCCAAGAAGTGACTGGTGGGTATGAACCACCGATATTGTGGTTAGTAGTCCTCCTTATCTTCCCCAAGTTACTGTTTTCGGTTATTCTGAAGTCATATGAATTCCATCAATTTACTATGCTTTCTTTCACTTGCAGGTGTTGGTACATAGTATCTTCTGTGCCAAAAATAAATTTTCCCATCCTCTTTGCATAGCACAATCATAGTCATTTTTTCAGATCTCATTTTTCTCAGAGCTAGTGACTTTTTCTGAAGTCCCATATACAGTTTGAATAGATGTGTTCTCCACATGATTTTCATGAGATTATTATTCACTCTCAGTATTAGCTTTTTGAGCTACATAAAGTCACCAAATGAATCTTCCTTCTTTGTCCTCTCCTTCGCAGTGCCAGAACATTTCAAACATTTCTGTTGAACTAATAAATGAATTTACCTGAAATGTAAATATGTGGTCTGTAAAGGAGCTCTGGTAGTATAGTGGTTACGAGTTGGGCTGCCAATCTCAAGGTCAGCAGTTTGAAACTACCAGCGGCTCTGTGGGAGGAAGATGAGGTGTTCTGCTCCCCTAAAGATTTACAGCCTCGGAAACCCTATACAGGGTCACTATGAGTCCGAACCAACTCCATGGTACTTAACAACAATAACAAAGAAATAATATTTTGATAGATGTGAGGAGTGAATGTGTATCTTTATTTATCTGTGTATAGTATATTAAGATATCCTTTAGTTGATCACTGTTGACCTGACTTTTCTACCTAGAATGTTTCAAAAGCATCTTAAATTCAATATGCTCCAAGGTGTTT
>NW_006408792.1:883345-892578 GCF_000296735.1 Chrysochloris asiatica | reverse complement strand
TTGTCAATCTCTGGTTGTTGTGTGTTCAATTTGTCATTAACTTTTATCAATGTACTTTTGACATTTCTCCAATATATTAATTTCTCTTCATCTTACCTCTAGCAGCCTAGTCCAAGTCATCGTTCTCTCTCACCTGCAGAAATTTCCCAACTAGTCTGCTTATATTCACTCTTGTCCTTGTTTGTTCTGTTGCCCTTACTATAGCCAGGTTACTTGAAATTCATGTATGGTGATCAAATTCCTGCCTAAAATTAGTCTTTAGTGGATTCCCGTTGTGTTTGAGATAAAGGTAGAGACTTTAAACAAAGCCTATAATACCTATGTGGTGTGGCTTGATTTATATCTTCAGGCTCATGTAGTAACTCATTTCTTTGCCTATTGGTACTGTTTTTTGTTATTACTTTGGCATCTCCAAACTAGACACAGGGCCTTTGCATATATTCTGTTACAGGGAAAACTCATTTTCCTCCAACTTCTGCTAATCTTTCAACATTAGTTCCACTTTTATTCCTTCAGAACACTCTAATTAACCTATTAAACTTTTCATAAAAAATAATTTTTTAATACTCATCACTCCACTAGTAATCAAAAGTTTGTCAGTCTACTTTGGAAAAGTCATAGTCTTGAAAGCCCTATGGGGTAGTTCTACTCTGCATACATGGGGTTGCCAAGAGTTGGAATTGATTTGTCAGCAACTAACAACATCAAAAATATTCATCACAATTGTAATTTTGGTATCATTTGTATAATTATTTATTTATTTTTTGACTTCTCAATTAGATTGTAGAATCTGTGTAAATAAGAATCTTGTCTATTTTTTATATTATTATATCCATTAGTATATCACATAATGCTTGACATGTGACAGTAGCAGTTATGGTTGTGTGCTGTGGAGTTGGTTCCAACTCATAGCAACCCTGTATAGAGTTCCTGAGGCTGTAAATCTTTATGTGAGTAGAAAGTCTCATTTTTCTCCCATAGAACAGCTGGTATATCTGAACTGTTGACTTTGCAGTTAGCAGCCCAACATGTAGCCTGCTATACAAGCAGTGCTCCTTCTGACACATAATAGGCTATCATTAAATATTTGTTGAATCGAATATTTTTTCCCATCCCTTCTTTTCTTGCTCTCTCCTTTCCCCCACTGCTTTTTTAGGGATGTGGGTATGAAAGAGAAATTACCCATTTTTATTAATCAAGAAAGCAACTCAGATAAGATTAATAAAATAATTAATCAAAATCTCTTTGATTTTTAGTTAATAAAATGATTGTAATAAGAGTAGACATTTAGTAGTTACGTTTAATTTTGTTGTATAATACTTGGAAGTATACAGTCTACAGTATAGCTAGTTACTGTTAGATACTGTTTGGTTGGTTCTCATTCATAAACTATATGCAACAGAACAAAACACTACCCAGTCCTATGCTATTCTCACAATCATTGTTATGTTAAAGCTTATTGTTGTATGCATTGTACCAATCTATCTCATTGAGGGTCTTCATCTTTTTCACTGACCCTCTATTTTAGCAAGCATGATGTCATTCTCCAGGGACTGGTTCTTCCTGGTCACACTTCTAAAGGACCTGAGATGAAAACTTACCATTCTTGCTTCTAAGGAGAATTCTGTTTGTATTTCTCCCCAAACAGATTTGTTCATTCTTTTGGAAGTCCATTCAATATTTCTTATCAACACCATAATTCAAAGACAGCAATTTTTCTCTGGTCTTTTTTAATCATTGTTCAGCTTTCATATGCATAAGTGGTTATTAAAAATATGGCTTGTGTCAGGCACACCTTAGTCCTCAGAGTGGTATGTTTGCTTTTGAGCACTCTGAAAAGATCTTTTGCACCAGATTTGTCAAGGATTATGTCATTGACTTTCTTGACTACTGCTTCCATGGGCCCATTGTTGTTGTTAAGTGCTGTCAAGTCGGTTCTGATTCATAGTGACCCTGTTTAGGGTTTACGAGGAGCAGCTGGTAGGTTTGAACTGCTGACTTAGCATTTCACAGTCCAGTGCTGATCCTACAGTACCACATCAGGAATCCATGGGCCTATTAGTAGATGCATTTATCAGACAAAAATGCTAGACCCATGGAAGCACTGATTGTGGATCCAAGTAGGATGAAATGCTTGACAACTTCAATCTTTTCTCAATTTATCACGGTCCAGTTGTGAGTATTTTTATTTATTTTATCTTGAAATACAATCATACTTAAAAGCTATAGTCTTTGATTTTCATTAGTAAGTGCTTCAAGTCTTCTTCACTTTTAGCAAGCAGCCTTTTTATATCTTGTTGTTGTTATTAAGTTCTGTTGCATTTGCTGCAACTCATAGTGACCCTGTATAGGGTTTCCTCAGAGCAGCTGGTGGGTTTGAACTGTTGACCTTGTGGTTCATAGTCCAGTGTTGATCCCATTTTATCAAAAAAATTTTTTTTATAAAGGTATTATGAAGTTTTAACCTGGGAGAATTAAAAAAAAACCTTTAAGATTGGTCCAGTTAATGTGCTCAAGGACAGTAGACATCCAGCAAGAAATGATTCATTTATTTTATGAGACCATTTACTATATCCTATTTCATAGGATTTTGATAAATTTATTCTACAAAACCATCTATGTAACTCATGACTTAATAAACAGTTTGTTTACAGATTCATATAGCTGCTACCTTAGCTTTCTATTTGAGAACTTCAGATAGAATATGTAATATGCTTAGAAATATGATAATAATATTGCTGTGTACTTCCTCATTGGCCCACACTTATTTGGTTGGTTGATTATGTGCCATGGAGTTGGTTCTGACTCATAATGGCCCTGTATAGAGTTTCCAAGGCTGTAAATCTTTATGGGAGCATAAAGTCTCATCTTTCTCCCAAGAACAGCTGGTACTTTTGAACTGCTGACCATGAGGTTAGCAGCCCATCTCATAGCCACTATGCTACCAGAGCTCCTTATTATTGAGGTGGAAATTTTTCTGTACCACAACTCATATTTTAGTTAGTAATTTTAAAAATTGTTTTCTTTGTAAAAACCTGAATTACCTTCAGCTGAATGGTAGCTTTTTGAATCAGACTGGATTGTGCTATGTTCCCAGAAGGCAAATTTGTGAGTTTTAGATAATTGTCACGTATTTTTAATTATCTCAAAATATATAATACAGCAGGGGTGAATGACAGTTACGTGAGGATGTATATATTCAAGCAACCTCTTGCTGGTTTTTGGTAGAGCCTGCTGTAGTTCCAATCTCTTTGTTTACCATGTGCAAAGGACTGGATCAACTTTCAAACACTTTATTATGGTTTAATGGGGGAATCATTAGTAGATGAGTTTAGCAGACCCAAATGCTAGACACTCAGTGGTTTATTTTTTAAGATTAAAATAATGTCTGTTTCTAACCTTCAGTAGTTTAAAGCAAATTTGCATACAGCTGTATCCAGTTAAGTGCCTTTCAGACTTGTTGTTACATTAAGAATGTACAAGCATTAAGAGTCCTTGTAATACAATTGACTTTAGGCTGGATTTTACATTAATGGCCCCCTTTGTTATTTAGCTAGCATTAAAGGCTTAAGTACAAGAAAATCCGAGTACAAAGCATATCATTTTTATTTTAATTTAAACTCCCAAGAAATTTAGTGACTAAAACATCCGTTATGCCATTTGGAGTAATTTTTTCCCTAAAGCTCTTTGTAGCAAGAGACAAATGTTAGCAGAATCCTGAAATGCACAGTTACCTCGGGATTGCTGGGTAAATTGATAAAGACTACAGTGATATAAATTGGAACCACAATGGCCAGGGGACAGAAAGCTGATGTGGCTTGGTCCTCTCTTAGGATGTTGTGAAGAAAAGGACCATTAACACTGGCAAACAGGGAAAAGACTGCAAGTAGGATGTTAACAAGTACAGCATAGGGAGGTTCAGCAAGGGAAATGTTGATGCCAGAATAGAAAGAGATTTCAACCAATCTCGAAAGGAAAATCCTTTGGCTAACCTTTATTTCACAAATTATAGTATTTACATTACATCTACTTCCTTGCTGATATTTTCAACTGTTTTTGTTATTAAGTGCTACCGAGTCGGTTCTGACTCAAAGTGACCCTGTGCTCCAAGGAGCAGATGTTGAGTTTGAACTGCCAACCTTGTGGTTTTCAGTCCAGTACTGATCCAACAGCACCTCACCATGAGTTCTAATATCTTCAGTAGTTTTTAAGTGCCGTCAAGTTGGTTCCTACTGATAGCAACCCTGTATAGAGTTTCCAAGGAGCTGTTGGTGGGTCTGAACTGCTGACTGTGGTTTGCAGTCTGGTGCTGATCTGACAGCACCACACCAGGAGTCCTGATATCTTCAATGGTGGTGGTGGTTGTGGTTATGGGCCTCAAGTCAATCCCAAATCCTAGCGACCCAGTACAGGGCTTCAGAGGCTGTAAACCTTACAGGAGCAGAAATTCTCATCTTTCCCCCTTGGAAGTTACAAACTGCTGACCTTAAGGTTAGCAACCTGACTCGTAACCACTACACTACCAGAGCTCCTGATATCTTTAATAGGAACCATTTAATATCAAATAAATCTTTACTTCTCTAAAATGGTAGGATCTCCTAAACCATAGGCCACTGAGTTGAATCTGATTACCAGTGATCCTACAGGACAGGGTAGATAGAGCTGCTCTGTAGGGTTTCTGAAGGTTGAATCTTTTTCTTGTGGAGCTGCTGGTGGGCTCAAACTACCCATATTTCTGTTAGCTGTCCAATGCTTAACACACTGTGAGACCAGAGCTCCTAGGATATCCTAGATAAGTTAATTTACATTTAAATTTAATTCTACAACTTGGTAAAAATATAATAATTTGCATTAGATTCTATTAATTAAAAATCAGGCCATTACTATGTGTGCATAGTTCTAGATCAGGAGCTCTCCTTTCTTAGTGTGTGAGAAATGCAAGCAATAAAATTGTGCATTTCTCTGATGATTTGGGATCTTTTAATGTCTCATGTAGTACCCACTCTGAGTATTCTCATTGAAAATTAGATTAGAAGTGAATATAAAGTAACTAGATATACTGTGGACTGTATGTATACTCCCAAATAATAGACACCAAAATTAAGCATAACTACTAAATGCCTACTCTTATTACAATTATTTTATTAACTGAACTCTGTGTTTGCCTCTGCAAAAATATGTGGTTTGACACTGTTTTCCCTCTTGTTTCTTTTTCTTATAAGTAAAAATGCTAAGCAAAACTGAGGGCTCCAGATAGCTGAGTTCCAACTAATTCATCATTTACCACCAAGTCATCCTCTCCCTGTATCTTTTTCATTACTTCTTTTTAAAATAGTTTATTTTATTTTTGTTGTTCTTGCTGAGAATTTGTACAGCAGAACATACATCAATTTCTGCATATATAATTCAATGACACTGATTACATTTTTGGAATTTTTCAATCATTCTCATCCTCATATTCTAATGGTTCCGCCGCCATTGGCATAAACTCATTGTTTCCTAAATTTTATATTTAATCTTTTGAGTTGCTGTTGTTAATTTTATATCATATAGATCCTAGAAAAACACAATTCTCAAGGCAAACATTCATGATAAATGAAACTATTGTCTGCTTTTAAGAAGACTTCAGGGGATATTTTTTGGTTTACGTTTCAAGTAGTATCTCAGAGTCATAGTTTCAGGGGCTCATTCAGGTTACATGGCTCCAGGAAGTTTAGATTCATGAGAGTTTGAAATTGAACTTGAAGATATTACACTGAGTTGAATAAGTCTGTAACAAAAAGACAAATATTATACGATCTCATATAAAAAGACAAGAACAGACAAATGCATAAAGACCAAAGTACATTTGTGGTTGCGAGAGTCAGGAGAAAGGGAAAGGGGGGCTTTTGCTTATAGCGTTCCCCATACTACAAGTGTGAAATGGTGGTGGTGGTGGTGCTGTCAATTTGGTTCCAATTCATAGCGACCCTGTGTAGGGTTCCCAAGGCAGAATTGACTACAAGGTTGGTTTGAACCGCAAGGTTATCAGTTTAAACTCACCAGCGTCTTCTTGGGATTGATAGGAATTGGAACTGATTCAATGGCACTTAACAAGAAGAAGAAGAACACATCTTTACTGGAGCACAAGGCATCATCTTTTCCCCACAGAGTGACTGGTAGATTTGAACTGCTGACCTTGCAGTTAGCAGTCCAATGTGTAACCACTACACAATTAGGACTCCTTAGAAGTGTGAGATACTCACATTTAAATCTTGATAAATACAAGGGGGCTTTAAAAAAAGATCCAGGAAATATTTCTATTTTTAAATTTCAGATATCCATGAACTTTTTGAAGTCCTCTTTTGTTCCAGAGAGACAGTTTATTAAGATGTGACCATGAGAAGCAAGACAGTAATTTAATTTCATGTCTTAATACTATGACAGGGCTGGATCTGAGGGCCAAGGTAGATACCAAAACCAGGGATTGTGATTTTACATGGTTACAGGAGATGAGCAGAAAACATATAGGAGTGAATTTAGTAAGTGGAGACTGTGGTAAACAGCAGAGCTCATAAAGTGGTTATCTATTCATGGTTTCATATTTCTACAGTGTAGACAGATGATACAATTTTTAAAGAGATTTCCAAAATTCAGATCTCCTAAATTTTAATTTTTACATTAGAAAAAAAACCCCCCAAAACAGAGAGTAATAGAACAAATGTACAAGTCTTCTTTAAACTATATTTTTAGCATGACCTAATATGGTACTACCCTCGGAAACCCTGTACAGGGTCGCTATGGGTCGGAACCGACTCGACGGCACTTAACAACAACAACAACAAATATGGTACTACAGAATAATGTACTGGACTGCAAGGTTGGTTTGAACCACAAGGTTGGTGGTTCAAACCCACCAGCTGCTCCTTGGAAACCCTACACAGTGTCACTATGAGTCAGAATTGATTTGACGGTACTAAACAACAACAAGGTCCTACTTAGGTCTTCTTATCTCCCATTGCACTACTTTATCACTGCACACACCTATCGTAAGTCTTTCAAATGATTCTACTTTTGGCACACTCTTCAAATATTCACTTTGATTGATTTTCTTTTATTCATCCTGGAGATCCCAGCAAAAATGTCATCTTTTAGGAAAATTGTTCCCAACAATTTTCTCCAACCTCCAAAGGTTAAATAAGGATTCATCACATAGGAGTTTTAACTTTTTCTTTATACTCTCTGTCTGGTTGGTGTTTAATATTTATTTTTTGGGAGGAGAGAGTCCAATTATTTGTTTAGCATGTACTTTTTCACTATTTTCCAAGTATCACAATTATAAATATTTGGGACTTGTTTGTTCAATGTTATTTTTCTAGAACTTAATGTAGTGTATATAAACCCTCAGTATATATTTATTGTATACACCTACTTCGTTTTTTCTACCTTAACTCCTGTTCTTTTCCCCTTTCTCACTTCCACTCCCTTCCTCCTGTTCTGTCCCACACTTTCCTTCTGTACTGGTCTTCATGAGCTCTGTGTTTTTCCTTTTCTCAGCAGATACAGTGATGTAGTGCCTCATCTCTGAATAGAGTGTCACCCAGATTGTGAGTGACCTCAGTCAGGTGACTGTTCACCTGATGGTCTCACCCACTGAAGAGACTGCTGATCATTGCCTTGATCCCTTGATAACAAAGACTCATTTGCTGAGCCTGTCCTCCCTCACCTACAAATGACACAGAAATCCTAAAGCTGAGGAGCTACCACATGAATCAGTCCTTTCTGACTTACTACCCTGGTAGATTTTAGATAAGTCCCTAGAAATATTTCTAGCGATACTCCAAGTAAACATGAACATATAAGTTATTACTTTATTATGTGTCAGCATCTCTTTCTTAGAAACTTCCTTCCTCCTTCTCTTTCTAAAGATGTTCCCTGACCTTCAGGAAATAAAGTAAAAAAAGTTTCCTAGTACTTTATTTGATGCTGTCTTTATTTTCTAATTATTGATGAATATTAAGTTTAAATTTTCTAGTCATTTAAAATACAGTGGGTATTAAAAATACAGTGGGGATCACTGTGGCTCTGTAGGCTAAGCACTGGACTTCAAACCACAAGGTCAGCATTCTAATCTGCTAGCTACTCTGTGGGTATATACGAGGCTTGATGCACCTGAAAATCTTATACGAGGGCCTCTATGAGT
Organism: Chrysochloris asiatica; assembly: GCF_000296735.1. NCBI lineage: Eukaryota > Metazoa > Chordata > Mammalia > Afrosoricida > Chrysochloridae > Chrysochloris > Chrysochloris asiatica. The sequence goes on along the minus strand of NW_006408792.1, from coordinate 884,396 downwards.
TGGAACTGGATTGACAGTACTTCACAACAATATATTTATTGAATAAATCAATGAAGTAAAATAGAAGAATTTATATGAGAGGGCTTCAAAAAGCTCATGTAAAAATTCCATTATCTTTTCAATCCATATTTTCATGAATTTTTTAAAGCCTCCTAGTAATTTGTGGTGAAGGGGGATTAAAAAAAACTCTCTCCATGGTCCTGAAAAATTTTTGTGGTGAGACATGGCCACTTGATCGAAATATCTTAGGTATGGGCTAAGTATAATTGTCCATAGAGGGTGTAAAGATGAAATTAAAAAGTGAGCTAACAAAAGAAATTATTACTCATTTTTAATGAATCCCTTCTACATGTGTAGGTGTCATGTAGCCCAGCAGGATAAATGTTGTGTTGCTAACCACAAGGCCAATCCACCAGCAATTCCACAGGAGAAAGATGAGGCTGTATGCTCCTGTAAAGATTTACAGTCTTGGGAACCCTAAGGAGAAGTTTTACTTTGTCCTATGTGGTTGGTGTGAGTCACAATTGACTCAGTGACAGTGGGTTTGATTTGGGGTTCTACATGTGTGATCCTTTCCTTTACATACATTATTGTAATTGATCCTTACAATATGATGATATACCTATTATTACCCTCATTTTAAGAAAAATAAGATTCAGAGAGATTAAATATTTTTTAGTAAGTCCTGCATCCCAGAAAGGTTGAGATGACATTCAAACAATAGTCCTTTATTAATATACAAGTTGCTGTGTCTTGAGTGCTGGTTGGTGGTGGCTGTGTGCCGTGGAGTTGGTTCCTTCTCATAGCGACCCTGTACAGGGTTTCCAAGGCTGTAAATCTTTAAGGGAACAGAATGCCTCATCTTTCTCCCATGGAGAAGCTGGTTGTTGTTGTTGTTGTCAGGTGCAATAGAGTCAGAACCGACTCATAGTGACCCCATGCACAGCAGAATGAAACAATGTCCGATCCTGGGTCAACCTCACCACTGCTGCCACACTTGACGCCATCAATGATGCCACCTGGCTGATCCATCTTGTTGGGGGGTCTTCCT
>NW_006408792.1:875009-882396 GCF_000296735.1 Chrysochloris asiatica | reverse complement strand
AAATATATTATAAATATGATTAGAGATAATTGTTGTATTGTTAAGTGCTGGCAAGTTGGTTCTGACTCTGTATATAGTTTCTGAGGAACAGTTGATTAGTTTGAACAACTGACCTTGTGGTCAGCAGTCCAGTGTTTATCCTACTGCAATAATCTTTCTTACTGATAAAAAAGATTGTGCCATTTATCTTTAAGGTTGCATTATGACAAAATTTTGTTCTGAGAAGAAAATTTAATATTAAATTTTATGATTATAAATTTCCCTTAAGGCTGAAGAGGACCTAGGGATGCCTAAAAAGTCCATATGCTATTATAATGATTATGAACTATCTGAATTATTCCCTTAAATGTCTTCGTTGGTGAGGGACAACAAACATTTGCTTGGACTTTAAATGGAGTGAGCTGTTTAAGTTTGCACAGGAACTCCGTAGACATATTTTACCAGTGGTAGTAGGGATGTGATTTTGACAAGTAGATGCACTAAACAAATCTCAGGGGGGAAGGAGAAAGAGAAAAGCATGATGATTATCCCAAGTTCAAGTATGACCCAGGTGCTGACCCATGGGTATAGAGGCAGACCCTACATTCACACTCTGAACACCCCATTATATTAGTGAGAGATGCAAGATAATCTGAGATATTTATTCTTAATAATAAGATGTTTATTCTCATCACTCCTCTGGACCATTCAGATTTTACAGGTAAAAATCCCTGCTGATTATTTCCTTATGAATACTTTTCCAGCTCAAGACTTTCACCTCATTGCATCTAATCCCTATTTCTTTCCAGTTGCATTTTTTCTATATTACATTAAAACAGAAACAATAATCTGTGTTGGGCTCTGTTCATTGCTGCAAGCAGAAAAAATCATAGCATCCATGGGGTCCTTCATAGTATCAGGCTCTGGCAGACACACTTGAAAACTGTTAAAGTCTCTACTAACGAAACAATAATAAGATTCCCTCACTTATTACACAAGTGAGGCTGTTCAGATTAAATTTCAAGCATCTATTAAATTGTTCATATCACCTATATTTTTGAATACACAGATGATTTAGGCCTTCAAAGAACCAAATATAACACTGAGCAAATCTGTTGATATATTTATGTGAGTCAAAGGAGCCCTGTTGGTGCAGTGGTTAAAGTGCTCTACTGAAAACCACAAAATCAGCAGTTTGAGCCCACCAGCTGCTCTATGGCAGTCTGTTTCTATAAGAGTTACAGCCTTGGAAACCCTGTGGGATAGCCAGTTCTACTCTGTCATGTAGAATTGATAAGAGTTGGAATTGACTCTACAGTTTTGGATTTGGTTTTTGGTTAGGAATAATAGCTTTTTTCCCTATCTTTTTCTCATTGTGTACTAATTTCATTTTGCAGTTACTATTTATTTTCAATGAAAAATTGAAAAATTTTCAATTTTTTTTTCAATTTATACAGACATAGGAAATTATTTTCTAGAAGTAAGTATTCTAACAAGTAGCTATTTATTTCATGGCAAGGAGGGTGAACAATACATTGTACCAATTGTTTTGTGATGCTTTCTGCTTGTTTCAACCTGTAACAGGCAATGACTATAGTATAGTTTTAAAGTAGATTGCTTTTCAACTTTAGGGATTGACTGTAGATATTAGATGTGACTTTAGAACTTACTGTCTAAAGATGGCATATTCCTAACCATTGGCTAGAGTTTGGTCTTCAATGATTGAGTCAATGGCAAGCAAAAGATGACACTAACTATGGAGCTTTAGAGGTAGTAGCATCAGAGCAACAAACAATGTTACTTTTAGCAAAATAAAATTTGACATTCTTCTGTGAGTTACACCTGCTATAAATAGAAACTGTTTAAAAGGTGTTATTTAATACTTTCCATTATGCAGCTGTCTATTTAAATCATTTAATTTTGGCATCTAATCCAACTCCCAGTCTCCATCAGAGACAAATAAGAAACCATATGTGAAGGCATCTGTGGAAATCTTCCTTTTATTTATGACAACATTAAAGTAAGACTCTGATGTCAGTTACTTAACAATAATAGACGTTCCTTTGCACCTATAGTGCTGGGTTACTTGGGCATATCCCTCAGTGGTATCTTATACCTACTGCTGTTTGCTTCATTATATACAGATGCACAGCAGTGGAGACAGTAATAGTCTTTCTTAATTAAATAAAGCTAAATGTTAATTAGTACAAAAATTGATTTATTTTCAGTGCACGGAACTTTTCATACTGCATCTCTTGCTTTTAAAGTACAGGTTGTATTCTCATTTAGAACTTTACATTTCCCCTTTATTTTGGGTTTGTATTTGGAGTCTTGTGGTGGGATCTAATCGTCATAGAGAAATTATAGGTCTACAGATGTTTTCAAGATGTTCCTCTGTCAGTAGCAGATTATCCCCTGTAGCAAAATCTCATTAAAGTGCAATTTACAGAGCTCTGCTGATGTTGCCATCAACCAAAATTAAAGGCATTAATTTTTCAAAGTTCACAGAAGTCCTTACATAAATGATGTAGCAGTTTGCAAGAACAATTTACAGAAGTGTTATTTGCAGAATTAACCTACATTAACAGAACAAATGTTGTAAGGGTGGTAGAAAGGGCTGGGCAGTGAAATTGCAGCTGTTCCCATTTTATATTAGGTGCTTGATGTAAAGAAGTGTTGAAATGTAACAATGACTGCTTGCTGGGTGAAAAGTTGAGAAGGGAAAATAGAAATTTGAAAGACCTTGCTAAAGAGTTAAGCTTACAATAGAATGATCACCAATTGGGGACACCCAGTGAGACCTTAAATTCTACTTTGAAACATCTGTAGTCAATATCTTTTAAAATATTCTCATTTAGAGAATGAGTTTATGTAGCTCATGTTGTGAGTATTTCTCTTCGATAAACTGCCAAATGTTTGAGAACTTATTATCTACACCTCAACTGATCCTAGATAAAGATTAAGAGCATTTGCAGCCCAAGATATTGAGACGTAACTTTCTCTTGGTTGTTAAGTGCTGTCGAGTCAGTTCCAACTCATAGTGAACCTCTATAGAGTTTCTGAAAAGCAGCTGTCGAGTTTGAACTGCTGACCTTGTGGTTCAAACTGACCTTGTGGCCCAGTGCTTATCCTACAGTGCCACACCAGTCCTCCTTTCTCCTGGTAGAAGAGGTGTATTATTATTATTATTTTCTATCATTATTATATTTATTTTCCTTGTCTATTAATTGATAACAAAATTTTATTGACTGAGTTTAAAACATTTCGACTTCAAAATGATTAGGAATTTGGAGATTTAAAAGAGAAACTTGACATTTCCTTTTGTAGTGGTAACAATTTTGCTACCATGCTTGTTTCAGACAAAGGGTACAGTACTTAAAATTCATTAATCTTTACTAGTCTTTTCCTTTCATTACGTTAGTTAGTTCAGCCTGGATTGGAATCTCAATGTATAAATGAGAGAGCTCATCAATCACACCTGGTCTCAGCCAGACTTTCTCTGTGAGTTGTGCTTTCCCAAGATCCTGGAGAGGGTCTTTATTTCAGGAAATCTGGATGCTGCCTGGTGATCAGTGTAAACTGTTGGTATGGCATCAGTGCCTGTGCAAGTTTGGTCTTGACAGCTCACGTCAATGGCAAGCAAAAGCTTTTACTGAATGACTGTGAAATCCTGTCTTTAGTAACAGGTGTGCATATCATACAATCACCCCACATATACTGTACAAGCCATCGGAATTCTTGTGGTTTGAGTAGTTTCATGCATGCCAAGCTACTGTTGCATTGTCTGAGTACACAACCAGTCTGACTGCACAGTTGTATTTTTAATTTTTCCTGTAAGTACTAATAAAGCTTTACCAGAAAATTCACTTCTAGATGAGTTACTAGACCAGTGCATCTTTAGAAATCTTAAAAAAAAAAAAAAAATTCAACTAATACAAGGATACTTTTGCTACTAGTAGGCATGAAATTTAGGTTTTTGCTAATACATTTTGCTGTTAGGAAAAGCTTCTTACCTGAAAATAACAGTTCCTCAAGGGACCAGGTCAAATTCATGTCCATTGGTCTTTCTGTTGAGATTTTCAAAGATGGTATCAATTGTGTTTCAGAATGATAGGACCATCTGTTAACCAGGGGCTGATTTCAAATTATCAAATATTGGTGGGAACATTAAGCCTTGCTAATTTGCATAGTATCATTATCTCTAATACAAAACATACATTTGGGAAAAAGTGAGTTTTTTCTGGCTGGTCCACTCAAGTATGAAGATACCCACTTGGGTACAGTGAAACCCCTCTAATATTGATAACTGGTAAGGTCTACAGATACTACTAATATCTGCCTTGACAGAGTAAACACAGTAATTGTTACTTTATCTCTTATAAATAAATGTGATGAGCTAACACAGATGGATTATAAATTTGACTCTCCGCTCTAAACCCTAGCCCAAAATATCGTTGAATTTTACTGATTTTTCCTTTATTATATGTTACTCAAGTCATGCATATGAATGGTAAAAAATTCCCTTTAGCAGTATTAGTAAGGTAAATAATTTTTTCATTTGGATAAGGTTCTATACTTTGCTCAGTCATTTTCATTTATATTTGATATTTGCTAATAAATGTCTCTTACTCATTTAGAATCGCTCATTTGAAGAAATTATTTACCAGTAGAAATGTTAACAAATCTGATGCAATAGGTGTCTATACAGTTATATGCAATAGGTGTCTATACAGTTATATTAATACAGTACACACATCATGATAATTATGTAGTATCAGTGCTGTTGTTGTTAAGTGCCATCGAGTCAGTTCCTACTCATTGTGACCCTGTATAGGGTTTCTGAGGAGCAGCTGGTGGGTTTGAATTGTCCACCTTGTGGTTTGCAGTTTAGTGCTTTTCCTATAGCAACAGTACAACAGAATTTAAAAAGTTAGGTATTAGCAATTTCATTAATTATTTGGGAATAGTTATTTAAAATAATTAATGAAACAAATTATTTTTCATCATAATAAAATTTTTTTAAAAAAGATTTACACTTTAATTGAACAACATTAAATGTTTCATTCATGATGATCCTACAGACAGTGGTAGTCAGTGAATTGTGTTTAGATGGGAGTTGAGAGTAAAGAGGCATAATGAAAGCACATGAGTTTTATGATATTACAAATAACAAAGTTTGAAATTATTATATAAAATCATGAGTAAATACATATAAAAGATTTTGAGGTATTCAAGCTACACTAAAGTGCACTTTTTCCTTCCTCCAATACTTTCTCATATCATTTGTTTGCAAATGGATCACACATTCAAAGCCTTTATATTATACAAGTAATATTAATCATGTAGTGTCCTTCAGTTTTTATAATCTGGAAAACATTACCTGTTTAGGTTTATCTGTAGAGATTTTACAGATGGTTGCAATGAAAACTTGCAGCTGTTTATCTTCTTCATACATCCACACACAACACACTGAGATATATATGAGTACATGTAGAGATAATGAGAATGAGAGAGAGAAAATACATAAGTCTACCTGGGCACAGCAAAACGACTCTGCTTTATCTAGGGCATCACTAGCTGTTCAAACCTACCAGCTGCTCCTCAGAAACTGTATACACAGTTTCTATGAGTCACAATTGACTTGATGGTACTTAACAACAACAACTATCTTTCAAAAATAGAAAATCAATTATATCCTGCTAGTTTATTAGAAATGTGGATATCCACAATTACTTATTCTCTTAAATATAGCACAGTTTAAAGTCTGTGTGATATTTAAAGTTTTCTGAGGATTTACTAAAAAAAAACAAAAAAAAAAACTATAAATCTTCTCCAGTAAAGATTTACAGCCTCAGAAACCCTATACAGGGTTGCTGTGAGTTGGAACCAACTATACAGCACACAATAACAATGCATAATATGAAAATTAGTATGCTTTCATTTGTACAGTATACTTAAAAAACAAACAAACAAATATTATGGATGCAATATAGCACTCAAGAATGATTAATACATTGCTTTGGAAATGATTTATATTTTTAAGAATAATCAGGAACTAAATTATTTGACTTAGTTCACTATATATGTAAACCTTCAAACAGTAATGTTTTTATAGAAAATTCTTGGAATTGATCAAATAATACATTGCTATTCATTTCAAGTTGAATAAATTTTTCTTTTTTATGAGGTGTTGACTTTTTTATGTAAGGTGTTTTGAAATATAAAATTGGAAACTATATGATGGTCTAATTATATAAAGTAAATGTTTCTCTATTTAATTTGACTTTTGTTATTGTTAAGTGCCTTCAAGTAGACTTACTTATAGTGACTCTGTATAAGGTTTCTGAGGACTGGCTGTTGAATTTGAACAGCTGACCTTGGGATTCAAATGGAACTTGTGGTCCGGTCCAACGCATACCCCACAGTGCCAATTTGACTTTTAGATATTGTAAAGAACAGCACTGATTTAATGAATATGGGAAACATAATTGCTTCAAGAACAATATGTGATTTTAGTAGCCTTTTTGTTTGCTGTCGGCTGGAAGCTGTGAAAAAATGATGGAGGGAGTAAAATGCTTAATATACTAATAAATGGCATAAACAATTAGCAATACTTTTTTGGACAGTTTTAAATTTAACTTTTATTTTAAATTATTTATCTTTTAAATGTGAGCAAAATGGAAAGTATATTAAATAATGACAAATAGAGGAGGTTTTTCTGAAACACTGTGAAGCTGATTTTATTCACGATGGTGATACTCATGGGCTAGGGAATTGGGCAGCTTTGTGTTCAGCCCTATGACTACAGAGAAACCACTTACTCTATGTCTCAGTATCCTCTGTGGTAAAATGGTTATGATGATAGATCTTAGCCTATTAGGGACTGTGCAATGATTAAAATAAGATAACATCTGTAAAGAACTTAGCATCCTGTCTAGTGTTTTGTAAAAATTTATACATGCTATTAATATTAATAAAAAGTCACTGATAAAATAATATGAAAAATAAAGACCATTTCAAGCTAGTATAAAGGTCATGTTTAGAAGACGGGGTTGAATTCTTATTGCAGATATTATGGTCCTTGAAATCATGTATTATTTAATCAGTACATATAATTAAAATTAATTTTTTTAGAATGTGGTAAAGAGAAATTCAAGCAAAAAAAAATTACACAACTAGTTCAAAATAATGGATCTTTTTAGAGGACATTTGTACTAGTACTATGTACTTTATTTTTATTGACATATAATCAGAGAGAGAGAGAGAGAGGGTTACGAATCGGGCTGCTAAACTCACAGTCAGCAGTTTGAAACTACCAGCTGTTCCGCGGGAGAAAGATGAGGCTTTTTGCTCCCGTTAAGATTTACAGCCTCGGAAACCCCGTGCAGGGTCACTATGAGTCAAAACC
>NW_006408792.1:872060-874499 GCF_000296735.1 Chrysochloris asiatica | reverse complement strand
ATTTACACCCTCGGAAACCCTGTACAGGGTCGCTATGGGTCGGACCCGACTCGATGGCACTTAACAACAACAACAACAACATATATATATATATACTTATGAGTAATCATGCTATTGGGGTCCTGGTGTGGCATTATGGGTTAATGTGCTGGACTGCAGGTTGGCAGTTGCTCCTTGGAAAACCTAAACAGGATTGCTATGATTCGGAACCGACTCGACGGCACTTCGGCACTTAACAGCAATAACAACAACAATCATGCTATCATTAAAAAAGCTCAGTAATTTACAAAGGAAAAAAATCTAAAATAAAAACTAAAATTTCACAAACATTAGGTTGTAAAACTGCCTTACTTGCAAAAATTCTTTGCTGCCTTTGTTAAGTGCGGTCGAGTCGGTTCCAACCCATAGTGACTCTGTATAGAGTTTCCGAGGAGCAGCTGGTGAGCTTGAACCACAGACCTTGCAGTTCAAACTGCTTTGCAGTCTGGCGCATTAACCCACAGCGCCACACCAGGACTCCTTTAGGTGGGTTCTTAAGAAAGATGAAAGGGTTTATCATTAAGACCTCTGGTCCAAGATGTCAGCTTGGTGCTCTCCAACACCACAGAGCAAGCATTTCAATCTTTATAAGTATAGGTAACAGCACTGACTGCTGTCCCTACAGAAAAAAGAGCAAACAAACAAAAAAGCAGGCACATGCCCTCTAAAAAGAATCTCTTTCTCTACCAACCTACCTACCAGTCTTTAATTCTAATCTTTCATCTCTTGATTTCAGAGCATATGTGTACCTTCATGCACTGCATTAAGTTGCTACAGGCAGCTTACTTCCACATATATATCCATGGTCTCAATTCAGTGAAAACTTTTTATATTACAAAGTTGACGTATACACAATGATTCATAATAACAAATAGGTTCCACATTGTGGTGTCTATCAGAACTGATGCGACAACATATACCTGGTTCACTGGTTTTGTTTCTTTAGAAAACCCCGGTTAAGACATGTGATACTAAGAGAAATAAAATCATAAGGATAAATTTTCTAAATTGGTATTCAAGTCTAACTAATTTTAAAGACACTGATACAAGGTGGAGGCATGTCTGACCTCTACTTCATAGCGATCAGTCTTGGACTGATTTTGACTTTGGTCCTTTTTTCCTCTGATTTCAGAGGAAATCAGACATAAGCACATGTGAGCAGGATTCATTGCAATGGCTCCAGACTCATGAAAGCATGAGGTTCTGTATTTTATTATCTTTAATGCCTAAAAAGAATGTAAGGCATAAAATATTTAAGCAGAGGGGAGAGTGGCAGCTTTGGAGAAGATCCTAGTTAAACTAGAAGGGTGATAGGAGGGAAGGGTTTACTGGAATTCACCCTGCCAGAGGCCCAAGGCCATATGCATATGGATGGGATTAGTCTAAGGAAGAAGAAAAGATTGAACTTGAATCTTTTAAAAAGGTTTATTTGTTTGACTGCCTTATTAGTATTTGTTTTTCTAGCCTATTATTGTAAAATAGATTTCCATGTGTGATAGAAATGAATATTGGAAATTATGATTAGAGAGAGTTTGTAAAATGGCCTTCAGTTTATACTTGATTGGATTTGCTAACAGGGGAATTAGAATTTTCCCCCCAAAAATAGGCTTCCAGCTTGAACTTCTGGGAGTTCTCTGTCAATGTGTTGTAGCCGTTTCTGTATTACCTTTAGCAAAACTTCACTCACTTGAGATATCAAAGAGATTGTCCGATGATTTCTGCATTCCGTTGGGTCACCTCTCTTTGGAATGGGCACAAATATGGATCTCTTCCAATCAATTGGCCTCATAGTTGTCTTCCAAATTTCTTGGCAGAGATGAGTGAGTGCCTCCTGTGCCACCTCACTTTCTTGAAAGATTTCAAGTTGTATTCCATCAATTCCTGGAGCCTTGTTCTTTGCCAGTTCCTTCAATGCACCTTGGGCTTCCTCCTTCAGGATCATTGGCTCTTCTTGATCATATGCTACTTCTTGAAACGGTTGAACATTACATTAACCATATCCTTTTGGTACAGTGACTCTGCGTATTCCTTCCATCTTCTCTTGATACTTTCTGCATCATTCAATAATTTGCCCAGAGAATCTTTCAATAAATAAAGTTGAGGCTTGAATTTTTTCTTCAGTTCCTCCAGCTTGAGAAATGCTGAGTGTGCTTCCTTTTTGGTTTTCTGACTCCAGATCTTTGCACATTTTGTTGTCAGATTTGGCTTTATCTACTCTAACTGATCTTTAAATTTTTCTGTTCAGACCTCCTCATTTCTTTCATTTGCTTTAGCATCTCTATGCTGGAGACCAAGTTTCAGTGTCTCTTCTGGCATCCATTTTGACCTTTTCCTTCTTTCTTCTCTTTTCAATGCCTTCTTGCTTTCTTCATGTATGTTGTTCTTGATGTCATCCCACAA
>NW_006408792.1:866336-867323 GCF_000296735.1 Chrysochloris asiatica | reverse complement strand
GCCTGACTCAAGCCATGGTATTTCCAGTAATCACATATATATGTGCAAGCTGGACAGTGAATAAGGAAGACTGTAGAAGAATTGATGCCTTTGAGTTATGGTGTTGGAGGAGAATATTGAACGTGCCATGGGTTGCCAAAAAAACTAAAAGATCTGTTTTTGAAGAACTGCAACCAGAGTGCTCCCTAGAGGCCAAGATGGCCAAACTTCATCTCTCATACTTCAAACATATTGTCAGGAGTGACCATATTGTCAGGAGAAAGATATCATACTTGGTAAGATGGAGGGTCAGAGGAAAAGAGGAAGACCCCCAACGAGATGGATTGGCCAGGTGGCAGCATTGATGGACTCAAGTGTGGCGGCGGTAATGAGGTTGGCCCAGGATCGGACATTGTTTCGTTATGCTGTGCATGGGGTTGCTATGAGTCAGTATCAACTAGATGGCACCTAACAACAACAACAATTGGAGTCTTGGAGTGGCACTGTGGGTTAATGCACTTGACTGCAAGGTCGGTTTAAATTAGAAGGTCGGTGGTTCTAGTTCACTGGTCACTCTTTGGAAACTCTGTATAGGGTTGCTATAAGTTGGAACTGACTCAGTGACACTTAACAATAACAAAAATGGTTAATGAGTCCTGGTGTGGCACTGTAGCTTATTAGTACTCAAGCTCAGTTTGAAATGCAAGATTGGTACATCAAATCCACAAGCCACACTTTAGAAACCCTGTGTGATGTTGCTATGAGTCCAAACTGACTTAACAGCACTTCACAACAACAATGGTTAATTGTCAGGGTCTGACCTCGACATAGTTGTGTTGTTCACGAGTGTTTGGTTCACGAGGAGGGGAGATCCAGCTGCGATAGGGATAGCAAAAGAATACACAGACAAACAGGAGAAGGGAGACTATGAGGCACCCCAAAGCCAGGGTGGATACATCACTGGTGGGCAGGCTTGGGAGTACAGGCATTGTGGCCTCTGCAGGCAGC
>NW_006408792.1:858932-866236 GCF_000296735.1 Chrysochloris asiatica | reverse complement strand
GGTTGTAGGTGTTTTAATTATATCATGTTATGTGCAAGTATGACTTTTCAGTTTATTTAGAGATTATGCATATAGTGTATAGATGCTGAGTTGACAAGGGTGAGTTGTAATAGTTAGGTTTCTATGTCAACTTGACTAGGCCAGTTATTCCCATGACTTAGCAGTTAAGATGTGCTTATTCCCATGGTAATAAAACCTAAACTCTATGAAGAGTGGCCGTGAGCAACAAATCAATTGAAAGGATGTTTCCTTAGGTGTGTTGTGGCCTGCTCCCAATATAATGGACATGCAGGAAAGGTGGTCTCTCTTAGGCTAGGAACCTGGAACTCTGCAATTGTAAGTAATTTGCTTGATAATAAACTTCTCTCTATAAATACATATGTATGTTTCACTGGTTTTGCTTTTCTAGAAAATCTGACCTAAAACATCAGTCAATGTATTGTTGTAGCTGTTTTTGAATTATCTTCTGCAAAATTTTACTTGTGTGTAATATTAATGATATTGTTTAGTGATTTCCACATTCTATTGGGTTATCTTTCTTTGGAATGGACACAAATGTGGATTTCTTAAATTCTTTAATTCTTTCAGCTTGAGAAGTACTGAAGCATGTTTGTCCCTTTTGGCTTTCTGATTTCAGGTCTTTGAACATTTCATTTTAATATTGTCTTCTTGAGTTGCCCTTTGACATTTTCTGTTCATCTCTTTTACTTCCTTATTTTTTCCATTCACTTTATCATTTCTATGCTGGAAAGCCTGTATCAGAATCTCTTCTGACATCCATTTTGTTCGTTTTCTTCTTTCCTGTCTTTTTTTTTTTTTGATTCCAAAATAGATTTTATTTATTAAGGATCATTTAGTTTTACATAAAAATCACCAATTGTTCCTCATTTTTTTTTTTTTTTTTAACACAGCCCATTTTTTTTTTTTTTTTTTTTTTTTTGGTTGCTTGGTTTGCCCTCACAATTTGAAAAATACAGCTCTTTTTAGTGCTGGGAACAAACATTTAAGGCAGCGAGATTTTTTCTTGGGTCTCTGTGGTGGGACGGTTTGTCTTTTCCCCTGGAAAGAATATACATGGTAGGTAGTTTGTTAGGTTGGAAAGCAGTCCCTGAAGAAAATCATTATGCAGAAAGATGCAAATACAGGCCTCTGTAGTTGGTTATTTGTGCCCAATCGATTTAAAATAGAAACCCCGGGATTCATCAAAGGCTTGCTGACTGATTTCAGCTATAAAAATATTGTCCGGCAAAAGAGACAGAAAGAATAAGATGATAACAACAGCGCTGGGAGGTTGAGTGGTACAAACCACATGAAAACATATTCCAGTCTGCTTTTTATTTTTTAAATCCCACAATAAGAGCCCTGCATTATTTCAAATCAAACTCATCATGGTCCTTCAAATCCCCTTGCATTACGCAGCCTGGCCCAAATCCCGTCACTGGCTGTATTTTGAATGTAAAGGTGTCTGACACCATTCCCCCAGCGTTGGGCTCTGGGTTGGGGGTTGCAAACGAAAACCAAAAAACTCTAGGAATTGATTTATTAGAAATAGTAAACTGGTTTTACCACACTTAAATGAAGGTATGAAGTCAGTCTGTGCTGCTGTGAAGTTCAAAGGTGAATTCTTCTAAAATGGGGTCATTATTTATTGTGCCAGTAGAATAGACAAAAAAAAAAAACTTTGAAGAGCCAGGATTCTGGGCCGCTCTGTGGGGATGTGGGCCTGGGCGGCTTGAGGCCTCGATTCATAGTGATTCGGGGTTGTCAGTGTCAATGTATGGCGTGGGCCCCGCTGGTTCTGCCACCGGCACACCTATACCTTATAGTTGAGCTCAGCATTCATCGTGGTATATATCTCGTAGATGATGTCAATGGTGGCCGTGTAATAGACCAGGAAGAGGAGGGTCTTCTCCGGGCTCTCCTCCTCGGTCACGTTCTGCCCCTTGAAGAGTGTTTCCAGGAAGTCGGACTTATAAGGGGCTGCATTACAGTGCTACCTGGAAGATTTTTTGCACGATCCAGCCGTGGTGCTTCTTGAGAGCCATCTCGTAGGCCTTGGTGGCGTTGACATGGATGAGATTACGGTGGTTCTCATCCTGCTCCCCATTACAGATGCTCTGGAGGAAGGCCTGGATAAAGTGAAGGCCCCTTTTCAACCACAACAGTGCTAGTGTGTTCCCCACTTTAGGCCACTCTGCTCCATACATCTCTTTCTCCACCTCCAGGATGTTCTGCAAGGTCTGGAACTTGGTCGGGTTGGTGTCATACACAGTCTTAATTTTCGTCATGTTGCCACTTATGTCCACCTTGATGGGAGTAAACATTGGGGACCTGAGGTAATCGAAAAAGGGTGACAGATGTGACATCACCTCCAGGAAGGATCTCGTCTCCATCTGCTTGTTTGCAGGTAGTGGCTTCAGGAGGTGCTTGGCCAGCAAAGCCATTTCAGGGTCAAGGCCTGCGGTAATTCCCTAGCCGACGCCACCGGTGTCCACACAGGGCCCCACCTCCCCCCTGCCGCCACAGCCTTGTGGAGGGGAAGGGGAGGGACGCTAGAGATTCTTCCACTTCTGTCTCCCTCCGCCACTCTCTGGTAGCCGAGCTCCCTTTCCTGTCTTTATAATGACCTGTAGCTTTCTTCCCGTATGCTGTTCTTGATGCCATCCTACAACTATTCTTGTTTTTGACCATTAGTGCATCAAATCTGTTATTAAGATGGTGTATAAATTCAAGTGGGATATGTTCAATGTCATTTTTTTTTTTTTCTCTCTACCTTTTTGATCTTGGTTTCATTTTCTTCAGCTTCAATCTGAACTAGCATTCTGTTCCACAGTCTGCCACTGGCTTTGTTTTGACTAATGATTTTGAGCTTTTCCTTTGTCTTTTCCCACAGATGTAGTTAATTGGATTCCCATGTTTTCTAACTGGTGAGGTCCAAGTTTATAGTCACTGTTTATGCTGTTTAGTAAAGGTATTTGCAATGAATAAGTCATTGATTGCCCAAACTTATATCATGGGTCTCCACCATCATTTGTATAACAAAGGCCATGTTGTCCAAGTAATGATCCTTTCTCTTCGTTTCCAAACTTTGGTAATCATCAGTGGTTATCACCAGTAATTATCAATATATCTTTTTTTAAAAAAACTTTTAATTATGAACTGAGTGAAGGTTTACAGACAAGATCATCCATCAGTTTCATTAAACAAACCATACATTTTGTTTCATCTCAATAATTGCAAACTCCTTTGTGTAACAGCAACGATTCCACTTTTCCCTGTGGTTCCTATTTCCTTTCCACCCACCTTCCCATGTCTTCTCAACTTTGTCTTTAGATAAATGTTTCCCTTTTGATTTTGAATCACCAGTCCAGTGTAAGCATACCTTACTAGTGTTGTTGACTCCCCTATATAAGTATCTACTGCTTGGCTGAAAATTGGGAGATGAGGGTGACTTCCTTTATAAACCTGAAGAGAGGTCAAGTGATATCTGCTTAGGTTCCTCGAGTCTTCTTCTGAACAGTAAGCCTGGCCTTTTTTATTTTATTTTATTTATTTATTTATTTTTTATGATTTTGACTTTTTTATTCCACATTTTCTCCTACTCTATCCAGGATCTTCTAATGTGATCCCCTTCAGAGCAGTTGGTAGTGGTAGCCAGTCACTATCTAGTTCTTCTGGTCTTAGAATTATGGAAATTGGTGTCCACATGTTCCATTAGTCCATTGGACTAATTGATTCAAAGCATCATCAATTCTTATCACCCTTTTTTCTGCACATGTAGATACCCATAGTTGAAACTTAGATGACCATTCATGAGCTTTTAAGATCCCAGATGCTTCTTATCAAAGTTCAGACTGAAGCTGAAGAAAATTAAAATAAGTCCACCAGAGCCAAACTATGACCCTGAACATGTTCCAGCTGAGTTTAGAGATCATTTCAAGAACAGATATGATACAATAAACATAATGACCGAAGACTAGAGGAGTTGTAGGATTACATCAAGAGCATTATCACACAGAAAGAAAGGAAAATGTGATTAAGAAGACAAGAAAAAAGGAAAAGACCAAAATAGATGTCAGAAGAGACTCTGAAACATACTCTCCATTGTAGAGATGCTAAAGCAAATAGAAGACATGAGGAGATAAAAGAGCTGAACAGAAAATATCAAAGGGCAGTTCAAAAAGACAAAGTATTATAATAAAATGTACAAAGACCTGGGATTATAAAACCAAAACAGAAGAACATGCTTAGCATTTCTCAAGCTAAAAGAACTGAAGAAAATATTTAAGCCTCAACTTGAAATATTTATGGATTTTAAGACCAAAGGATTGAATGATTCAGAAAGCACTGTACCAAAAGGAAATGGTCAATGTTCAACCATTTCAAGAGGTAGCATATGAACAAGAGCCACTGGTACTGAACGAAGAAGTCCAAGGTGCATTGAAAGCATTGGCAAGGAACAAGGCTTCAGGAATTAATGGAATGCAAATTGAAATCTTTCAAGAAACTCATGCAACACTGGAGGCACTCACTCATTTATGTCAAGAAATCTGGAAGATAGCTACCTGGCCAACTGATTGGAAGAGATCCATGTATGTGTCCATTCAAAAGAGAAGTGATGCAAGGGAATTTTGATATGATCAGAAAATATCATTAATATCACATTTATAGTAACATTTTGCTAAAGATAATTTAAAAATGGCTACAACAGTACATCAGCAAGGAATTGCCAGAGGTTCAAGCTGGATTCAGATGAGGACATGGAATGAGGGATATAATTGCTAATGACAGATGCATCTTGGCTGGAAGCAGAGAAGACTAAAAAATTTTACCTGTGCCTTTATTGACTATGCAGGGGCTTTCAACTTTATGAATAATGACAAGCTATGGATCACATTGTGAAGAAAGGATATTCCAGAATTCTTAATTGTGCTTATGAGTAACTTCTACATAGACCAAGAGGCAGGCATTTGAACAGAGCAAGGGGTCACTGAATGGCTTAAAATCAGGAAAGGTATGTGCCAGGGTTGTATTCATTCACCACACTTATTCAATCTGTATGCTGAGCACGTAATCCAAGAAACTGGATTTTATGAAGAAGAAAGTGAGATCAGGATTGGAGGAAGGTTCATTAACAACCTGTAATATACAGATAATACAACCTTGCTTGCTGAAAGCAAAGAGGACTTAAAATACTTACTGATGAAAATCAAAGACCATAGCCTTCAGTATGGGTTGCAGCTCAATATAAAGAAAACAAAAATCCTTACCACTGGACCAATAAATAACATCATGATAAATTGAAACAAAGTGAAGTTGTCAAAGACTTCATTTTGCTTGGGTCTACTATAAACATGATTGGAAGTAGCAGACATGAAATCAAAGGATGCATTACATTAGGCAAATATTCTGCATAAGACCTCTTTAAAGTGTTCAAGATCAAAGATATTAGTTTGAGGACTAAGGTGTGCCTGACCCAAGCTATGGTACTTTCAATAGCCTCATATCCATGTCAAAGTTCAACAGTGAATAAGAAAGATTGTCAAAGAACTGAAGCATTTGTATTATGGTGTTGGAGAAGAATGTTATAAGTACCATGGACTGCAAGAACAAATCTGTGTTGGAAGAAGTACAATCAGAATGCTCCTTAGAAGCCAGTATGGTGAGATTTCATCTCTAATGCTTTGGACATGTTAGCATGAGCAACTCGTCCCTGGAGAATAACATCATGCTTGGTAAAGTAGAGAGTCAGAGAAAAATAGGAAGGCCCCTAATAAGATGGAGTAGCACAGTGGCAGAAGCAATGGGCTCATGTGTAACAACAATAGTGAGAATGGTACAGGACCTGTCAGTGTTTCGTTCTGTTGTGCATAGGATACCTATGAATCAGAATCGACTCAATGACACCTAACCACAACAAAAAGTCATCAAAGTAGGATGCAGAACATTGTCCTTGTGGACTTTGTTATGCCAGTTAATCATGTTGGTCCCTGAGACGATGGTTTGAGCCCCCAGGTCCAGCAGCTCATTACCTTATGATGTTTAATTATATCTAAGATGTTTTTTATCATTCTGCCTGCTGTATGTTCCATCACATTCATATGTTTTGCATTAAAGGTAAATACCCACATACAAATATCCTCTTTTAAACCCTTTTATATTTGTGGGTATACTCATACTCTTCCTCCCATACTCACTCCGCCTGTGTCTCTGTTCATTGACCTGACCACAGGACACTGTTGTTCCAAGGTTGTGTATAACTTTATTTACCTCTATCCCCTTTAGCCCTTGTATACCTCCTGTGTCTTCACCTCTCTTCATCATTCTTCTACCAATTTCTCTCTTCTTATATATTACCCTTTCTTTCACTTGAGTTAACTTGTGTCTACAACAACCCTCTAGTCAATGAATTACTCGCCCTTCACTCCCAACCCTGGTAACCATCAAAGAACGTTTCTTTTAATAGGAAAAACTTCTACATTTTTATAATACTGATCTGATATAGTATTTGTCCATCTATGATTGATTGGTTTCATGCAGCATAATATCCTCCAGGTTCATCCATGTTATGACATGTTTCACAAATTCATCTTCAGTATTGCATAGTATTCCATTGTTTGTATGTACCAAAGTTTATTTATCCATTCTTCCATTGGTGGGCATTTAGCCTGTCTCCATCATTTTGCTATTGTGAATAGTGCTGCAATGAACATCAGTGTGCAGATATCTGCTGTCCTGGTTCTTATTTCTTGTGGATATAGAACCAGAAGAGGATTGCAGGGCCATACTGTATTTCTATTTCCAATTTTCTGAGGAATCACCATATCATTTTCCACAGTGGTTGAACCATTTTTCAGTCCCACCAGCAAATGAGAGTCCCAGTCTCTCCATACTCTCCCCAATAAGTGTTGTTTGCTGTGTATTTTTTAACTTTGTTATCAGTTCTGGGGTAAAATAATATATCATTGTTTTGATTTACATCTCTCTAATTGGAGTCTATCTGGAATCAGAAAACCAAAAAGGAAGAACACGTCCAGCATTTCTCAAGCTGGGGGAACTGAAGAAAAAATTCAAGCCTCGATTTTCTTTATTGAGAGATTCTCTGGGAAAATTATTGTATGATGCAGAAAGCATCAAGAGAAGATGGAAGGAATACACAGTCACTGTATCAAAACGACATCGTTGATGTTCAACCATTTAAAGAGGTAGCATATGATCAAGAGCCAATGATACTGAAGGAGGAAGTCCAAGGGGCACTGAAGGAATTGGTAAAGAACAAGGCTCCAGGAATTGATGGAATACAA
>NW_006408792.1:849291-856243 GCF_000296735.1 Chrysochloris asiatica | reverse complement strand
AGTCTCACACGGTCTGCAACAGTTAATGATAGTGAACATTTATTTATATGTTTGTTGGCTGCCTGAATATCTTCTTTGGTGATGTATTGGTTCCTGTCCTGTGTCCATTTTCAAATTGGATTGTGTTTCCTTGTAGAAGGATTATGGTTTTCTATAAACTTTAGAGATGAATCCCTTGTTTGTTTTTGCATATGGTGTGAGATATGGGTTTTGTTTCATTCTTTACAAATAGATTTCCAGTTTTGCCCCCACCGTTTGTTGAAGAGCCCATCTCTTCTCCATTTAGTGTGTTTTGACCCTTTGTCAAAGAACAGCTGACTGTATGTGCATGGATTTATTTCTGGGTTCTCAGTCCTGTTCCATTGATCTATGCATGTTTTGTTGTACAGTACCAGGCTGTTTTGACCACTGTGGCTGTGTAGTAGATTTTGACATTTGGGAGTGAGAGGCTTCCAACTTTGTTCGTCTTCTTAAGCAGTGCTTTGCTTATCTGAGGTCCCTTTTCTTCCCATGTAAACTTAGTGATTAGCCTTTCTGTTTCTTTAACGAATGTTATTAAAATCTGGACTGGTATACCATTATGTCTATAGATTCCTTTGGATAGTGGTGGCATTTTCATAATGCTGAGTCTTCCCATCCATGAGTATGATATATTTCCCATTTTTGTATGTCTCTTTTGTTTTCTTATAGTAGTGTTTTGTAGTTATCTTTGCATAGTTTTATTTTTTTCCCCTCTAGCTATATTTGTTCCTAAATATTTCATCTTTTGGGTGGCTATTTTAAATGGTATTATTTTCCTAATTTTCTTTTCAGGACTGTCTTTATTGGTCTGGAAGAATCTAACTGATTTTTTTTACATTATATTATACCCTTCCACTTTCTAAATCATTCAGTGAGTTCCAGTAATTTTTTTGGTGAGTCTTTGGGATTTTTTATATCTGCAAATAGAATTTTACTTCTTCTTTGTCAGTTTGCAAGCCTTTAATTTCCATTTCTTACCTTACAGCTCTTGCTAGGACTTCAAACAGAATATTGAATAGGAATTGTGATAAACAACATCCTTGTCTGGTTCCTGTTTGCAAAGGGAATGTTTTTGGTTTCTGTTCATTGAAAGTAATGTTGACAGTTGGTTTTATATATATGCTCTGAATTATGTTGAAGATTTCCCTTCAATTTCTACTTTGTTGAGTGTTTTTATCAGGAATTGATGCTGGATTTTGTGAAATGCCTTTCCTGCGTCAATATATATGATCATGTGGTTCTTTTCCTTTGTTTTATTTATATGGTAGATTGCATTACTTGGTTATCTAATATTGAACCATCCTTGTATCCCTAATATGAATGCCACTTGGTCATTTTGCATTTTTTTTATATGTAGTTGAATTCTATTGGGTATGATTTTGTTGAGAATTTCTGCATTTATGTTCATGAGGGATAATAGTCTATAATGTAGTCCTGGTGTGGCACTGAGGGATAAAGAAATGAACTGCAAGTGAGTTTGAACTATAAGGTTGGCAGTTCAAACTCACCAGCCACTCCTTAGAAACCCTTTACAGAGTCTCTATGAGTCCAAACCAACTCAATGGCACTTAACAACAACAACACTGGTCTATAATATTCATTTTTTGTAATGACTTTGCCTGATTTTGGTATGAGGATTATGCTCACTTCATAAAATGTTTTTCATCCTTTTGTATGTTCTAGAATGTTTTGAGTTGAATTGGTGTCAGCTCTTCTTTGAATGTTTGGTAGAATTCACCAGTAAAGTCATCTGTACCCAGACTGTTTTTTGTTTGGAGTCAATACATCTTGATTACATGCTTGATCACCTTCAGAATGAAGAAGTTAGTACAACTCTTCAATTTCATCATTAGTGTCTTTACTGTTTGGTGTGTAAATGTGAGTGATAGTGATATTAACTGGTCTTCCTTGTAGATGTATGGATGTTACCCTATCACTGACAGCACTGTAATTCAAGATATTTCTTGAAATGTTCTTTTCCATGGTGAACGCAATGCTATTCCTCTCTAATTTGTCATTCTCAGAATAGTAAACCATGTGATTGTAGGATTCAAAATGACCAATACCAGTCAATTTCAGCTCACTAATGCCTAGGACATTGATCTGTATGCATTCTATTTCACTTTTAACAACTTCCAATTTTCCTAGTTTTATACTTCAATATTTTGGATATTAATGGATGTTTATAACTCTTTCTCCTCATTTTGAGTTGTGCTCAGTCAGAAACTGAAGATCTTGAAAGCTTACTCCATTCACACCATCAGTGTCAAATCTGAGGAGGCAGGTCTTCCCCAGTTGTATGTTGAGTTCCTTCCTACCTGAGGAGTTTATCTTCTGCACATCTGACAGGGTTCCACTGCTATTTATAAGTTTTCAGTGGCTAAACATTCAGAAGTAGTTTGCTTCTCCTTCTTCCTAGTCTGTATTAGTCTGGAAGTTTAGCTGAAACCTGTCCACTATTTTTGACCCTGCTGGCATTTAAAATACCGTTGGCGTAACTTCCAGCATCACAACAACTTGCAAGCCACCAGAACATGACAAATTGACAGATTAACTTTGGATGTTTATTGTATATCTGCATCTATTTATCTACATGATCTGATATATTTTTTATTGAATCATGTAGTATATATACAATTTTAGTTCTGCACCTTCCCCTTGCTCCCTATAGCTATTACTGGCAAGAGTTCTTCTTCCCATTGAGGAAGGCATAGTTTCTTTGAGTTATGCCTTCATTCTCCTGGGGAGAATGACCAGACAGAATGAACTTAAAGGATGCTTTATACTTCCTTCTCATTTTTCTTTATTCCCCTTTCATTAGTTCTCTCTTATTTTCTTCCTATCCATTCGCTTCAGTTACCCTATTTTATCCAAAGTGTTTTCTACTCCTAATCTTTTACAGCTTCTTTCTTAGTAGGTAAATTGTAAAGGGTGTTGTTGTTGTATGCTGTGGAGTTGGTTCTAACTCATAATTGCTGTAGAGTGTTTCCCAGACTGTAAATCTTTATGGGAGTAGAAAGTCTCATTTTTCTCCCAAAGTGGGTAGTGGTGGTGATATTTGTATGCCCCCGAATCAGTCTAACTCACTGCAACCCTAAATAGGGTTTCTGAGGCTGTAAATATTTATGGGAGCAGAAAGCCTCATCTTTCTCCCATGGAGAGACTGGTAGATTTGAACTGCTGACCTTGAAGGTAGTAGCCCAGTTTGTAATCCACTATGCTACAGGGCTCCTTCCAAAGTGGATAGTATATAACAAAAAAATGATCATGTGGCCACTTCTTGGTCAACTTTTGTTCCCTCCCTTTCAGAGTTCTGTGGTTTGAAAAACTAGGTAGTAGCAACTGGGCCAGTGTTCTTTGTATATTATGACTATTTTGTGGGGAAAAAAAATCAATAAAAATTCCATAGACTGACTTCCTGTGCTGGGCAACATTATGAACACTTTATTTTATCACATCATTTCTTACACATAACTACTTTATGTGGCAGATATTATTTGTTTAATTTTAAAAATATTTGAGGTTTAAAAAAGTTGAAAATTTAGTGGTGGTGGTGGAAGGGCACTCAAATTTAAGTCCACATCTGTCTAACTCCTAGGTGGAGCAGAGTTCATCTCAACTAGTAACTGAAATGTTGGTGTTTCAAACTTAATCTAGTGGCACCATAGGCAAAGGATCTGGTACCTCCTTTTGTAAAGATTGCATCCAAGAGAGCCCTGTTCTGACATCTGTGAGATCGTCATGAGTCAGAATTCACTCAAAGGCAATGGGTTTGTTTGTTGTTGTTGTTTTTCTTTCCTAACTAATTCTAAAGCCTATCACTTTAATCATTAGGTCTTATCACTTGGGGATAAGATGTTTATTTAAAAAATCTTCTTTTTTTCCCTTACATTTTAACTTAATAGTATCAGGATAGGTAAAATGTGGAGCTTTATGTTATGAAAAACAGATATGTGATTAAAAAAAAATGTCATCAATCACTTTTCTTTCACATAGTCCTCTACTTTTGCAATGAGTTCAATCATCTATTGGAAAGGTCACACAAAACTCACAGGCAATCCTCACAATTATGGGACTTATTAGGGAACTAACAGGTTACAATTCAGGGTCAGAAATGTTCAGGGTACAGTTGTTTCAGTCAGGCTAGTCTCTCCTCAGGCATTTCCCTATTCTTTGTCCAGTCAATGCTACAAAGCTCTTTTGGTTGGTTGGTGGTTATGTGCCATTGAGTCAGTTTTGACTATAATGATGTTGTATAGGGTTTCTGAATCTTTATGGTAGCAGAAAACCTCATCTTTTTCCAATGGAGTGGCTAATAAATTAGAGCTGCTATCCTTTCAGTTAGCACTGAAACACGTAACCACTGTATTACCAAGCCTCCTTAGAGCTGCTGATAAATGCTCAGAGGGATCACCATTCCATTATGTTTCTGCCTGAAGGTATTGGGTTCTAGCTTCATCATCAATAGACCCAGCTCCCTCAATTAAGTTCCTGGAGACACCCCACTCCACAAGAAAGCCAACTGCACAAAGTCACTCAGCTTTACTTGCTTTGTGGATTGGGAAGCCTGTTACACTTTCTAATGCTTTGGCTCTTGTTTCTGTGGCTGCTACTTTTCTGCCACTCCACTGGTGTCACAGTTTTCTATCCCTGGGTTGAGGAGGTTCAATGCACAGGGATTTTGGGGTCCAACAAATACACTTCTCTCATGACTGTTTTTCTTTGATAGTAGTGAGATCCCCCATTCCTGATCCTGAGTTGGCTTATTTTATACATTAGAATTCCAGGTTTTTAACAATCACAGTTAATTCTTTAACCATTCACAATTGAATCATAATCCTCTCAACACCTTCTCCTACCTTCTCTCTCAGACACATCAAGGCAAAATTGTTGTTTGGTGGCAATTTATAAATTTAGGGCTAGTTGTTATTGAATGCAATTAAATCAGTTCTGACTCATAGAAACCCCTTATATGGCTTTCAAGAAATGGCTGGTGGGTTTATATCACTGTCCTTGTGGTTAGCAGTCAAGTGTTTAATAATTCACTATACCACATGTGATGCAAATGATAAAAGCACACTGGAAGACTCATTTCCTCTGACATTTTTCTCTAGTGAGGTATCATTTGGGAAATAAAACAAAACAACCACTTTCTCACTTTGTTCCAGTTGTAATATTTTAAAGGTTTTACAGTCAGACCATATTTTCTAACAAAGGATTTACAGTAGAGGAAACATCAGGTTTTCAGAAAATTTAGGTTGCACGTTCCTCTTCATCATCACCAAGTACCTTTCCTTTGAGGAAGACCCAGATAATTAGACAGAATTGCACTAACACAAACAAAGTAAGCAACAGCATACAGCTTGCAGGGGCTGTTCTCTCGATAACCTACTGCCATCAAAATGATTATGACTCATAGGGACTCTATAGGACAGAGTAGATCTGCTTGTTTTGAGTTTCTGAAACTGTAAATCTTTACTGGTGCTGACAGTCTCATTATTCTGCTGTGGAGCAGCTGATGGGTTTGAAACACCAATTTAGGATTAGCAGCCTGATGTTGAACCCACAGCGCCACCAGAGCTCTTTATTCTGTCTACAGAGTACTAGAATATTGGGTCCTTCATGTTGCAGTTGTAAAACTTGATTTAACAATAAATAATTGAGGGAATAAAGTTCCAGGAATCTGTTCCTCATTGAGAAAAATATGAATTGAATAAATAATAACAAAGTTTTTCATTTTCATTTAGCTGGCCTCTACAAAAATTAAAATTCAGTTTTCTATTTTTTACAAAGGTAGTGAATACATGCATACATTCAGCTTAATTTAAATTAATATGGGGGTATATATATACACACACTCCTAAGGGTAGAGATCGTTGCTCCAGGAATCAACTTGTTAGCTTGTAAGCCAAAAGAATTTTGTTTATGGACCTGTGTAAATTTGGTTTCTTCCCCACTGTGTTCTAGTCTGACTGGTGCTTCCTACACAGGGTAGCTATAAGTTGGAAAAAATTGCCGGCTCTTAACAGCATCAGTATAACCTCTAGCAGTGCCTTCTCTTCATTACCACCCAACATTTACATGCTTTTCTCCTCATTGCATACCCTTTCAGCTTTGAAATATTTTCTGTAGATAGGATTTATGGGAACTCTTGCACAATGCTTGGATTCTAACCCAACCACAGGTTTCCTACCTCCTAAGGCTGACTTCACAGCAACAACAAAGGAGGCTAACAGTATCCCTGGATGGTGCGGATTGTTAAGGTGCTCAGTTTCTAACTGAAAGATTGGAAATTCAAGTTCAGAGAGAGGAGCCTCAGAAAGACCAGGCCATCAAGTTCTGTAAAACCAGCCATTGAAAACCCTATAGAGTTAAGTTCCACTCTGTTACATCTGAGTTGCCATGAGATGGCGTCAACTTCTTTGCAATTTTTATTTTTCCTTAAGAAGTCTTAGTGAGCATTCTTTGTAGCTGTGAGACGAACATTCCTAACTTTTACAATCCTGGAATCACATCACTTCATGTGAAAATAAGAAGCAGCAAATATATTGGAAAAAGTTGTTGTTAGGTGGCATCTAGTTGGTTTCTACTCATAGCAACCTTACGCACAACAGAACGAAACACTGTCTGGTCCTGCACCAATCTGACAATCATTGCTATGCTTGAGGACAATGCTGCTGACAATGTGCTAATCCATCTCATTGGGTCTCTCTTTTCTTTGCTGACCCTCAAGCATGATGTCCTTCTCCAGGGACCGATCACTCCTGATAACATGTCTGTAGTATGAGAGACCAAGTCTGGCCTTCTTGGCTTTTAAGGAACATTCTGGTTGACTTCTTCCAACACAGATTTGTTTGTTCTTCTGGCAGTCCATGGTACTTTTAATATTCTTCTCCAACACCATAACTCAAATGCATCAATTCTTCTATGG
>NW_006408792.1:828749-847611 GCF_000296735.1 Chrysochloris asiatica | reverse complement strand
AACCAAACCTATAGACATAGTATAATGTCAGCATATTTATTTGAAAAATAAATATACATCTAGTTTGAAAAAAAATCTAAAAACATTCCTTCCAGGGAGATTTGGTATGTACGTGGTCAGTTACTGACCTTTAGTAGGCAATCTACAGAGTGCCCACAACTACCTCAGCTCCAGGATGATCACCTCACAGCTCACAAAGTGGGTGCTTGGTATGGAAGGGACTGATTAAAACATTCATTGCTTTTCTTTACTCAATTTATTGAACTTTGGATTTTGAGTCATGGTTATTTTAGATCCTACCTAATTGTACTGTTGCTGTTGTTAAGTGTCATCAAGTTGAATCCAACTCATAGTGACCTTGTATAGGGTTTCTGAGGAGTGGCTGGTGAGTTTGAACTGACAACCTTGTGGTTAAAATCGACTTTGTGGTCCAGTGCTTATCTTATAGCACCACACCAGGACTAGCAGACAAGAAATTTTGTACTAGCAGAAAAGAAATTTCCAGGACCATTTTTTCCTACTCAAATATTATGCAGTCTTTCTGGTTTAGTCCCATCTTCAGTAAGCGAATAAACAATAAAAATGTTTTTATTGTTTGTTCACTTATTCGATGACTGGTGTTAAATCTTACAATATTATATAATGGCTACATTAAAAGGAAGACCATTTGATAGTAGAATGTATGAGAATGAAAGCCCTGCAAATGAGTCAGCAAAAATCATTCCAAAAAAAGCAATCTAAATGTATTTCATAGGAGTTCTAGAAAATAAAGATTGATGACTGAAAATCTTTTTTTGCATACCAAGAGGCAATACAACAATGTCTTGTAGAGCTCTGGCTCTGGGATTTATACTGTCTTTAGAAGTGTGGCACTGTGGGTTAATGTGCCAGACTGCAAAGCCGTATGAACTGCAACGTCGGTGGTTCAAGCTCACCAGCTGCTCCTTGGAAACCCTATACAGGGTCTCTATGGGTCGGAATCAACTTGACGATACTTTACAACAACAAGAAGTTTATTTAACTTCTATTGGCATTACTTTCCTATAATATTAGCACCTATATTAGAGTTGTTATGAGAATTTGTGCATGAAAAGTGCTTAGAAAAGTGTTTGCCAAATGTTATTGTTGTCGTCATTGTTAAGTGCTGTTGAGTGAGTTCTGATACATAGCAACCCTGTATAGTTTCCAAGAACTAGCTGGTGGGTTTGAACTGCCTACCTTGTGGTTAGCAGTCCAGTGCTTATCCTACAGTGCTACACTTTGTTTGCCACATGTTATTTTTAAGTGTCATCAAGTTGGTTCCAACTTGTGGCAACCCCTGTATAGGGTTTCCAAGGAGTAGCTGGTGAGTTTGAACCTCTGACTTTGTCATTCAAATTGGCCTTTGTCATTCAAATTGTCATTCAAATTGGCCACATTCAATTATTGTCATCAAATAATTCAGGGCATTATCCTGCCACACCTGTTTGCTATTTGTTGTTGTTGTTATGTACTGTTGAGTAAGATCCGACCCATAATGACCCTGTATAGGGTTTCTGAAGAGTAGCTCACGAACTTGAACTGCTGACCTTAAGGTTCAAAGAGACTTTGCAGTCCAGCACATTAACCCACACCAGGACTTTGAAATGGTGGTAGCTTTTATTTTACCTGCTCCCTGCATCCTCTTAGTCTTAACTGTACTCACCCAACCTGAGTTAATATTAAGAAGCTTTTGCTCGAGCACTCGTCTGCTAACTGGAAGGCTGGCAGTTTAAACTCATGCAGTCACTCTATGGGAGAAAGACCTACCAATCTTCTCCTGTAAAGATTGTTGTTGTTGTGAAATGCTGTTGAATCAGTTCTGACTCAGTTATCCTGCATAGGGTTTACAATGAGCAGCTGGTGAGTTTGGATCACCGACCACGCAGTTCAAATAGACCTTGCGGTCCAATGCTTATCCTACAACGTCAAATCAGGAGCCTAGAAAACCCAATGGGACAGTTGTACTCTGTCAATGGGGTCACTAGGGGTCAAAATATTATGCAAAGTCACCTAACAACAACAATAACAAAAACATAGCAGAATCCTAAAAAGGGGAAAAACATTGAACAGAATTTCAAACTCTCATGAAATCCATGCTCTCTGGAGACATTGAGGCTGGATGACCCCCCAGCAACTGTTGTCCTGAGGAAATTTTACACCTTAAACTATCCCCTGAAGTCATCTTTCCACCTTAATTTTGTTTAATTAGAACAGAATGTGTGCCTTGAGTATTGACAGCAGCAAGTTGAAAATTAGACAAGACGCTTAAGGAGTAGAGGCATTGTTAAAGATGGAAGAATACTTCAGAAAAGGGTGTCCAGAGAGATGGCACAACTTGAAGAAGGTAGCCAAAGTCACTGAATTGTACATGTGGAAACTGTTGAGCTGGTGTATACTTTGTTGCATATATTCATCTAAACAAACAAGAAACAAAAAAATGACTTTTGCTTTGTTTAGGTTCTACAAATATGTATGTTGAAAGCATGGACATATGACTGTAAGCTGCTAATAACTATAAAAGATTAACCAATTAATAAATTGAGCTTGCATTAATACCCTTTCCTTTCTAATGTTTTCTGGATTTAACTGAGGATTGTTGTCATTATTACTGGGTGTTTACATAGCAAAATAGTGCTTATTATATGATATTAGTATTTTTCCTAACTAGAAAACCTACTGACTTTCAAAG
Organism: Chrysochloris asiatica; assembly: GCF_000296735.1. Taxonomy (NCBI): domain Eukaryota; kingdom Metazoa; phylum Chordata; class Mammalia; order Afrosoricida; family Chrysochloridae; genus Chrysochloris; species Chrysochloris asiatica. The sequence continues at coordinate 844,901 of NW_006408792.1, read as the reverse complement.
ATATTTAATAAGTACCCATCATTAGTAGAGCAAAGATCAGTTAACTAGTGAAAATACTAAGTTTGAAACGTTAATGTCAGCAGAGGCACAACCTTTTAATTTGGGGCAATTAGCTGGTTCATTGACTTTTTCTGTGACATGTATACAAAGCGGTGGTGGTGATGGTTATGTACCTTCAAGTTGGTTCCATCTTGTAGTGAATCTGTATAGGGTTTCCGAGGATGTAACTCTTTACAGGTGTCGAAAGCCTCAGTTTCCTCCCAAGGAGTAACTGGTAGATTAGAACTGTTGAACTCGCAGTTAGCAGTCCAGCTCATAATCCACTATGCTACCAGGATTCCCTTCATACAAATTAGGACTTATATATATATTGTTATTATGTGCTGTGGAGTCGGTTCCGACTCATAGCGACCCTGTACAGGGTTTCCGAGGCTTTAAATCTTTATGGGAGAAAGCCTCATCTTTCTCACACACACACACACACACACACACACACACACACACACACACACATATATATATATATATAATTTAAAAAAAATTTACACTTCATTGCATCTTGTTGTTGTTGTTGTTAGGTGCCATCAAGTTGGTACCGACTCATAGCGACCCTGTGCACAACAGAACGAAACATTGCCCAATCCTGGGCCAACCTCACAATTGTTGCCACGCTTGAGCCCATTGATGCTGCCACTTTGCCAATCAATCTTGTTATGGCTCTTCCTCTTTTTCTCTGACCCTCCAACTTAACAAACATGATATCCTTCTCCAGTGACTGATTCCTCCTGACAATATGTCTGAAGTATGAGAGACAAAGTTGGTCATCCTCGCCTCCAAGGAGCACTCTGGCTGCATTTCTTCCAACACAGATCTGTTGGGTTTTTTTGGCAGCCCATGGCACATTCAATACGCTCCTCCAACACCATAACTCAAAAGCATCAATTCTACGGTCTTCCTTATTCACTCTCCAGCTTTCACATGCATATGAGGTTCTTGAAAATACCATGGTTTGGGTCAGGTGCACCTTAGTCCTCTCCTCAAGCTGACATCTTTGCTCTTCAACACTTTAAAAAGGTCTTGTGCAGCAGATTTGCCTAATGCAACACGTTGTAGTAATGAAGAAAAAAAAGTCAACAAAGAATATTTCAATTTCTCTGGCTATGAATTGCTGAAGCACAAAAACATGATGAAATGTTTATTCAAAAGTGTTCTTTGTTTTAGAAGAGTTAATGACTATTCTCTTCATAGAAAATGTGCCAAAATGATTCATTTTGACACCCCAAGAAGTAGTCATCACATTGAAGTGTTTAACATGGTATGTGAGAGTCAGATGCTATAAATTCTTTTGGCTCCACATTTTGAGTTTTGAATAGCCTGGATACCCCACTATGAAAGCAAATACTATAGAGTACTTCATAAACGACTTTTAGTGGTTTCTGCAAATACGGATTCAATTACTTCTGAATTAGTCTTACACTAAGAATTTAGAATACAGGCCAGTTTGCAATCAACTTTTCAGTTTATAAAATTATATCATTATCCTTTGTACTGCATAAAAACAAAACAATAAATCATGGCTTTTCTCTTAATTGATTTATTTTTTGTCTTAAAGTAAGTGGTTTTTAAATCAATTTAAGAACATAAGAGCGCTTGCAAGTAGATAAAATGTTGCATACCCATGCCATTTTGATGTTTTCTTGTTATTTTGGTTTAACATTGATAGAATTTATTATACCTAATTGTTCCTCTTCAGGATTATCTGTCTGTAAATGTAGTGGTTACTCACTCTGTTATCATCCAGATATATATTATTAAATCATTTTTGAAATAGCATTAGCAATTATTGTTATTGTTATTAAGTGCCGTTGATTTGGTTGCAACTCATAGTGACTCTGTTTGGTTTCTGAGGAACTGCTGGTGGGCTTGAACCATCACCAACCTTGTGGTTAGTAGTCCAGTGCTTATTTTACAGTGTCACACAAGTAATCCAAGGCAATTATTAGTTGAATATAATTTAATTAATATTTCATGCTTTGTGCTGTTTTCATTGATTGTAAGCTTCCATGAAAATAATGTTTAGGAGGCCAGCAAGAGTTGTAAAACAAATGCATGCTAATATTTCTGTGTTCTTACTGACTGTCATTACTACTTGGTATCTTCACTACCCAGTCATGGGTACTCTGGCTCTTCCATCTCTCACCAGGCTTCAGCTGCAGTCTGCTTCATGATTAACTTGTCGAGTCACAGTGATCTTCAGCTACTGAGATTCACTCTGCTCCTTTCTGTTTCCCAGCCTTAGCTAATACCTATTTATCCTAATCAGACCCCAGCATATGACTCATTTCCTCCTCACATGTAGTTTTCATCACAATTTTTTATTTCCCTTGTAAGAACCTGAGCATAATGAAGATAAGATGCAAATTTGCCTTGATCATGGTTGTGTTTCCACTGCTGTATGTAGCACCTTGAATGTAGTGGGAGCATAGTAACTACCTGTTGGATGAATGAATGAACAAAGCTGTTAGTATTTAACACAGTGCAATAAGTAGTTACTGAGTCCTGATGTGGCACTGTGGATTAATATGCTGGATGGCAGAGTTGGATTGAACCACAAAGTCAGTGGTTCAAGCTCACCAGTCACTCCTCGGACTTAACAACAAGTGAATATATTGTTTCTATTTTTTTTCCAGCTCTAAAATTGACACTATTTCATATAATATATATTTATGAACAAATGCAATTATATATGTTGTTGTTAGTTGTTGTTGGGTCAGTTCTGACTCATAGCAATCGTATGTACAAAAGAACAAAGCACTGCTTGGCCCTGTGCTGTACTCGCCATCATTGTTATGTTTCAGTGCATTATTGTAGCCACTATATCAATCCTTCTCATTAAGAGTTTTCTTCTTTTTTGTTGACTCCTGCTTTAACAAGTACATACCCTTTTCCAGGGCCTAGTCACATGCCCAAAGTACATAAGACTAAGTCTTACCATTCTTACTTCTTAGGAACATTCTGGTTGTACTCCCAATACAGATTTGTTTGTTCTTCTGGAGGTGGTAGTAGTGGTGGTGATGTGCTGTGGAGTCAGTTCTGACTCACAGCGACCCTGTACAGGGTTTCTGAGACTGTAAATCTTTACGGGAGCAGAAAGCCTCATCTTTCTCCTGCGGGACTGCTGGTAGTTTCGAACTGCTGACCTTAAGGTTCGCAGCCTGATTCGTAACCACTACACTAGCAGAGCTCCTTGTTCTTCTGGTAGTTCATGGTAATTTCACTAGTCTTTGTTGTTGTTAAGTGCTGTTGGGTCTGTTCCAACTCATAGTGACCCTGTATAGGGTTTCTGAGGAATGGCTGGTGGGTTTGAATCACTAACCTCATGGTTAGCAGTCCAGTACTTATCCAATAGTTCCACACCAGGACTCTTACAATCAAACACATAAGTTATTCCAGTCTTCCCCTATTCATTGTCCAGCTTTCATATGCATATGAAACTGTTGAAAATATCATGGCTTGGGTCAGACAACTTTAATCCTCAAACTGACATCTTTGCTCTTGGACACATTCAAGAGGTCTTGCAGCACATTTGCCCAATGCAATATATCATTTGACCGCTGCTTTCATGTGCCATGATTGTGGGTCCAAGTAAAATGAAATCCTTGACAACTTCAGTCTTTTCACCATTTAGCATGATGTTGCTTACTCGTTTATTTGTGAAGATTTTTTTTTTTTTTTAAATGTTGATGTGTAATTCATACTGGACTGTTATCTTTGATCTTATTTAGGAAGTACGTCAAGTCCTCTTCTCTATCAGCAAGTAAGGTTGTAACAACTGCATATTACAAGTTGTTAATGAGTATTCCTTCAATCCTAGTAGTGTTCTTCATTTAGTTCATCTTCTTGGATTATTTGCTCAGCATACAGACTGAATAAGTATGGTATATAGATATAATCCTGACATAACTTTCCTGATTTTAAACTTTTCAGTATCACCTTATTCTGTTTGAACAACTGCCTTTTGGTCTATATACAGATTGTACTTGATCACAATCATACGTCTGGAATCCCCACTTTTTGTAATGTGATCTATAATTTGTTATGATCCACACACTGAATGCCTTTATATAGACAATAAAATACAAGTAAACCTTTTTCAGGCATTTCATGAGTGGTGGTGAAAGCAATTATATATAAAAATTTAAAACAAGTAATTCATATAACGCTATATAAAATCTATGAATCCTGGTGTGGCGCTGTGGGTTAATGCGCCAGACTGCAAAGCCGTTTTAACTGCAAGGTCAGCAGTTCAAGCTCACCAGTCGCTCCTCGGAAACCCTGTATAGGGTTGCTATGGGTCAGATCTAACTTGACAGCACTTAACAACAACAACAACAACATATAAAATGTATATAATATATAATTTACACATGTGCAACATATAATTTACATATATTCTATGTAGAGTTTGCATCTACAATGACACATAATTTGCATACATGTATAACACATGTGTATGTGTATGTGTATGTATGTGTGTTGTGAAAGCTTCAGTTTGCTTGGATCCACAATCAATGCTTATGGAAGCAGCAGTGAAGAAATCAAAAGAAATATTGCATTAGGCAAATCTGCTACACAAGACCACTTTAAAGTGACCAAGAGTAAAGTTGTCAATTTTGATTGCTAAGTGACCTAAACCATGGTATTTTCAATCACTTCATATACATGTGAAAGTTGGAAGACTGTAGAAGAATCTAACATTTTAATTACAGTATTGGTGAAGAATATTGAAAGTAACATTGATTGCCAAAAGAACAAACAAATCTGTTTCAGAGGAAGTATAACTAGATTGTTACTTTGAAGGGAGGATGGTAACACTTCACTTGTAATACTTTGGACATAATCTCAGGAGGGGCCAGTCCCTGTAGAAGATAATCATGCTTGGAAAAATGAAGGGTCAGTGTAAAAAGGAAGACACTCAACAAGATAGATTGACACAGTGGTAGCAGCAATGGGCTCAAAGGTAATGACAATTGTGAGCATGGCACAGAACGAGGCAGTGTTTCTTTCTGTTGTGCATGGGGTTGCTATGAGTTGGAAGCAACTCAACAGAAACCTAAAAATAACAGCGACTATGTCAATTTTGTTCTGTGTCATAGAATCAGCTCCAGGTCTTAGTGGCCCTGTTCACATCATTATGAAACATGGTCTGGTCCTTTGCCACCTTCATAATTGTTATGTTTGAGACAGTTTTTGTAGCCACTATCACTCTATTTCATTAAGGGTCTTCCTCTTTTTTTTTTTTTTTTTTTTGCGCTGATCCTCTATTTTACCAAGTAAGATGTCCTTTTCCAGGGACTGGTCCCTCCTAATAATACACCCAAAGTATGGGAGACAAAATGTCTTCATTCTCGATTCTAAGGAGAATTCTGGCCCTACTTCTTCCAAGATAGATTTGTTTATTCTTCTGGCAGTCTATGTTATGTTCAATATTTTTCACCAATATCATAATTCAAATGCATCAATTTGTCTTCAGTCTTCACATGTGTATGAGGTTATTGAAAATATTATGGCTTGAGTCAAGGACACCTTAGTCTTCCAAGTGACATTCTTGTTCTTGAACAATTTAAAGAGGTCTTTTGAAGCAGATTTGTCCAATGCAATGTTGTTTGATTTCTTGACTGCTGCTTCCATAAACATTGTGGATCAAAGCAAAATAAAATCTTAGGCAACTTCAATCTTTTCTCCATTTATGATTATGTTTATTGGTCTAATTGTGAGGATTTTTCTTTTCTTTACATTGAGTTTAATCCATACTGAAGGATATTGATATTTATGTATTCCATTTCATTTTTGAAGACCTCCAAGGAGTCCTGGTGTGGTGTTGTGGGTAAATGTGCTGGATTGCAAGGTCAGTTTGAACTGCAAGGTCATTGGTTCAAGCTCACTGGCCACTCCTTGGAAACCCTATACAGAGTTGCATTCAGTTGGGACCAACTCAAATGCACTTAACAACAAAAACAAGCAATACTCTTCCTAGATTCATACTTTGTACATTCCATGTCCTTATTATTAATGGATGTGTGTAACTGTTCATTTTCATTTTGAATACTATCCCATCAGCAAATGATGGTTCCAAAAGCTTTGTTCTATCCATGCCAATAAGATTAACTCTACTTTTATGAGACAACTTTTCCTTAGTTGTTTTTGAGTGCCTTCCAACCTGAGGGGCTCATCTTCTGGCACTGTATCAGGCAATGTTTCCCTGTTACTCAAAAGGGTCTCAGGAATGATCCCTTAAAAGTTGTTAGCAATTATTTTGTGGTTGGCACAGGACTGGGCAGTGTTTTTGTTGTGCATAGGTCGCTAAGAATCAGTACTGACTCGACACACCTCACAACAACAACAACTTCACTCAGCATAATATCCTCCAGGTGTTATAATTTTTTTTTGCAGATTCATCATTAAAAAAAAACAAAAAACAGTGGGCTGCTTATTCCATTTTCTTAGTCTGTGCTTAGTGTGGAAGCTCTGCTGAAAACTGTCCCCTATGGGTGACTCTCTGGTATTTGAAACACTAGTGGCATGGTTTCTAGCATCACAGCAATATGCCAACTACCACAGTATGACAAACTGACAGACATATGGGGATAACATAATGTAGTTCCCAATTATTGCTTCTTGTTTACCACATAGTAGGAAATGATTCTCCCAGTCATTCCTCTTCATATTCTTTGTGAAAATGTGGCTCTATAAAAATGGTGAATAATAGCACATTTAGCTATAAAGTGGAATTTCAGATAGAGAAAGGGAGGTGCACCCACACAAATAAGCTAAGGAAGGCAATTAATGAATAAACTTTTTTTTTTTTTTTTTTAAGAAGTTGAGAAAAGTCAGTTACACCATGTTAAGGCTGTTGCCAGGCAACGTATTTTTTCACAATAAACACTTGTGAGTCAGATAACTAATGGAGACACTGAACTGGCAAACATAACTGTGCTCAAGCAACTTCTGCAGAGCAGAGAATGTTCACAATCCTTTGCACAACATCAGGAATGCATCTCGTCTTGTAACAACTTCTCCTTTGAACCACATCATTTGTTTTCGTCTCTTCATGGGAATTCCCAGTCTGTCTGTCTGAATCCCTCTTTATCTTGCAGGAAGTCAGGATGCAGATGCAGGTCAGGAACACATTCTTCACGGTCTAGGGCTGGGAGAATGTGGTCATCCCATCTCAGGTGTGGAATGTACAGCTTCTGTGGAGTCGCTTATAAACATGAAAAACTAGTAGGACAATGAAAAACTGGGGAAGAGAAAACCTTTTTTAAGCTTAAAATGCGTTTGTTGTCAGAAAGAAAAATTTAAAAATCTCGAACTCAAATCTCATTTCTCACTTGCTAATCAGGGAGCACAGGGGCAAGACACATCAGGAATAGTGATTGTCCTTTGGAAGAGAGAATGGGATGACCTCAGGACCACCCACCCCTGCTTTAGCACAGCAGACTGAAAAAGCAGATTTGTGAGCAGTCACTTGCTGTCTGATATTCCTGGCAGAAATACAAAAACATACTTCCATCTCAAATTTATGGCACCATAATGTATTCCCTCTAAGCTTTCCAGATCGTTTCCATTGCCAAATGTGACCAAAGCATAATCACAGCGACTAAACAAATTAAATGTTCGGTTAAAGACAAGCCTGAAAAAAGTGAGTAAGGGGAAGAAAAGCCCCCAGATTGGTAATAAATCCATGCCATGTCAGGCTTTTTAGTCAGTGAGCTCATAGCCTGTATTTTGAAAGTGCTGCCGTAGTGCATGTGATTGGCGTCTGTCCGGAGTGCGCTATTTCCTCCAGGACCTGGCTTCCCGGCACACTTCTGTGCTTCACTCAAGAACTGTCCGTAGTATGCGCACCAGCAATGGCAACATTAAAAAGCAAAACAGTTTTAGATTATTTCTAGGTCACATTTCAAATTATAGCTCACATTTTGAGATAACAAAACAAGCATCATGATAAACTTTAAGACAAAGAAGATTTGAGGATTGCATACTTTCTGTGTTTATGGAAAACGGATTAAACATTTTTAGTGTTGAAATATCCCCCTTCTCACCACATGTGAAATGGTATATTAAAAAAAAAAAAATTCCAAATGCTTTATATTCTGGCATTATCCAATGTTTTTTTGGTGCTAATAAAAAAAATTGATCGTGTTAAATAATATGACAATTTTGGGGAAGAACTAATGGGAGTAACAAGATAAAAAAAAACAAAAAAAACAGGAAAAAAACAATCCTGGGGGAAAACCTGAACGTTCCGCTTATACATTTATTCTGATTTAGGAGCTGGGTACTGCATTTAGAAATTATAAACTGCAATTCTTTCATGTGACAGAGAGTAAGGCAAAATATGAAATGGCTTAAGTTTGTTAGCTGACTCTGAAATGCAGGTCTTGTGGCATTTAGATTTAACAACACTTTCTTGCATATTATTTCTACCTGTGTTTTACATAGAATTATGATAAGACTTTCTAACACAAATTAGAGAACGTTATCTTAAAAATTTTTAAAAGACAGGAACAAACAAGCAATGATATTTTATAGACAGGGCTTCATTTGAAATGTTACTTCATTTATCTCTTGGATCAAAATTTATTTCAGAATGAACTGTATCTAAACACCTGTCTTGAATATAAAAATCTAGGCAAAAAATTGTATTAGATATACTTTTTGTATTATATGTATTTTTTAAATGTTTGTACAGTGATTATTCACAATAATAAGAACAGTCATACTTTATTGAGCAGTACTCTTCTGTGTTTTAGAAATGTAAAAAAAAGCAGTGAATTGTAGGTCACTTAAAAAAGAAACACTTGAATTTCTTATAGTGGGTTGATGTGGATTTTGTTGTCGATTCTTATGCAATGTAGTGCATTAACAATGATCAGTAAGTCCTGCACACACATGTGAGTTTTCTTAGAACAAAAACATTGCAACTGTATTACATGCCTCAAAAGTTCTACTGTGTACCTGGTATTTGAGTTATTTATCTTATGTAATAATATTAGACTAAGTACTAAACTTATTCACCAACGAAATGGAGATAGTAATAGTTATCAGATATGTTCACAGAGGGACAAAATAAAGTCACAGATAGGAACTTTTTGAAATTGTAAAACACCATACAGATACTAAGAGTTATATTCTTTATGTGCAAGGATTGGGAGCCAAATGATAATGTTGACCATTTCCTGTTGTTTCAAGGACTATACAATTAGGAAATTAGTGGTATTCTGACTAAGAAGGTTAGTATTATACAAATGACTACAAACACCCCTGATTTATGAGATTACCTGGTTGCTTGAGTGTACAGAGAATGTATGTTCGACCAATGATTTCTTGTTTTGATACAGTCATAAAGATTTCCCATATATTTGTAACAGTTTAAAAAATAATAACAAGACTTATAACATGTGTTCTAAGTGACCTTAAATTTTCACTTTAAATTGTTACAATAGAAACAATAATTAATTTTGTAGCAGAAATTCATATCAAGTTATAATAATTTCAGTCAATCTTTTGTAACCGCATGTTTCTCCTATTGCTTTAAAGCTAATTTAGGCCACATTATATACAAAATTAAATCTTACTTTTATAGCTACACCCTTGGGGTTCAATGAAAAGGCTTTATGAGCTAGAAATTAAAAGTACTGGTTGAAAATACTATTACATTATACCAGCTATTATTAAGGCAATTTACAAAGTTGGTGCTACAACTATGCACATTTTTCATTGTTAGCCCCCCATATATTCTGTAAGCCCATGGGACTGTTTGGTATATAATTTGGCAAATAAAATCAACTGAAAAGTAAACAGCAAGTCAATGGCATTTATCACAAAAGAAAATTACAGTACACTAACAGCAACATTTATTTACCCAAGTACTGTTTTGAATTAACACATTTATATAACATTTATACTAAATGATTCTAGGAACACTCTTGGGTCATACTTTCCACAGCTATGAATGAATATGTTTCAACCTGGAAATTTCCTCTTTGTAAATGGGAATAATGATGAAATTCATGAGCATACTATTATTAAAATAGTTTGTTGATTTTCTTACTCTCATATCATTTCCTTAGAAAAGTATGTCATCATGTGTACATAGTTTATGGAACACAGATGAACCCAGACAAGTTTTAAATTTGTTTCATAGATTGGAAAGAATTGTTAGCGAGATCATTAAATTAAGTTTAAACAAGATAGCATACATATGTTAATTATTCCTCTTAAGGAATTGAAACATTAGTAATATTTATTTCACTATGTTATAATCATATATACAAAAAGGTGTGTTTTTATTATCTCTTTAAATTTGTGTACTGTTTAAAGTTGTTTGCTGTTTTCCATCTGATTTTATAAGATGGTATTGAAAAGTCTGAAGATAAAAAAAAAGAGACATCTTTGTGACAATTCTTAACATCATGTAAAAGTATCATGAGACTTTTGGTGGGCATAGTTTTATGGTATTTGCAGAATGAAAAAAATGTTTCTTTATTAAGAGAACAGTATTTGAATACTTCCAGCACAGAAATGGACTCCTGGTGTGGTGCTCTAGGATAAGCACCAGACTGCAAACTACAAGGTCAGTGGCGCAAACCCACCAGCTGCTCCTCTGAAACTCTACTCAGGAATGCTATGAATCAGAAATGATTCTGAGGCACTTAACAACAACAACAACAGCACAAAAACAAGGTGGCTAGTAAGGTTTTCTATTGAAAGAAACACAATTTAATGCTGTGCCTCATAAACAATTGGCATAAAACCCATCCCTTAAATTTAATTTTTGAACACGTAATAATAAATTATGTTTCTATGAGAATATCTTTGTTTTCTGTTATTAAGATTCACACTTTTAAACAGCTTGGATTACTATATTGAAGATTTATAAAAGTAAAGTTGTGACATTGTGTCACCATTGTGATTAAGAAGGCACCAACCAGGGATTATTCAAGATCTCCAAAAAGTGGTTAGAAGAGTGGAATAGAAAGATGGGCCTTTCCCTAAGTTAGAAGAATCAGAGTTTTCTGTTAGAACATGATATATGCCTGGACAAAACCAGGGTAACAAAAATATCTACACACACCTGCCAATGTGTGAATAGGGACTAATGCACAGGACCGCAAGGTAGGTTTCAACTACAAGGTCAGCAATTCGAACTCACCAACCAGCCGCTCCTCAGAAACCTCATATAGGGTCGCTATGAATCAGAACCCACTCGATGGCACTTAACAACAACAACAACAATGATGAATTAGAGCCCTGATCTGACACTATAAGATAAGCACTGGACTGGTAACTGAAAAGTTGGCAGTTCACACCCACCAGCCACTCTTAGAAACCCTATGCAGGATTGCTGTGAGTCGTAACTGATAGTACATAACCACAGCATGATGAACTAACTGCAGAGGGAATACCTGCTTAGATGCAAGCAAACTGAGAAATTCACAAAACAACACAATACTTTCAGGTCAAAGTAAACATTTCTGAAGGCTTGATTCACCCTATGGTGTTTCCACTTAGCCATCCCTGAAAATGTAAGATTACTCTGTGTAAGTATGTGTGACCTATGTTTCTGATCATGAAATCTTTATGTAAGTGGAGAGTGAGAAGGAGCACCATATCTGGTTGCAACTTTTCTGCACTGACAATTCCACTGGATATCAAGACAGACTGATTTGCTGTAAATAGCTGTGGGTGCTTTTATAGGTTTTGGCTTAACTACTAGGTAAGGCTTAACAAAGACTAGAGAAGACAAATTAACAGTACACATTAATGAATTATTGAAGATTTCTACCTGCTTATTAGAACAATTTCTGTTTTGTCCAAAACACAAGGGAAATGGATTTCTAAGTATTTACGTAGAAAAGTTAACTGAAACACTTTTTTTGTGTGCTGAATTTCCATTATTTATAACTCTGGCAAATAATTAATGTAGCTAATCTGATTTCATGAAAGTAATTCAATTTTATGAAGTCTACAACAAATCAAGGTCCATAAATTATGAGAACAGAATAAAGTACAAAATGTATGAAATATTAATTATCCAAAGTGCTACAATAAAATAGTTCTTAAAAATAACATAATTTTATAATAAAGCACTATTTTCTATTAAAGAATTAGAATTTGAGCATAACCTCTGACAGTTCTAATTAATGTTAACAACACATTACTTATTTAAAATATTCTGGCCATTCTTATTCATGTAATCATTCATTTGAGCCATTAATCCAGGAATTTTGGGGTCTCAAGAAGTAAGATTGAAGATCAAAGGTCCATATTTATAATAAAAAAAATATAGGCATAGAATTAACATTTAATTCCCTGAACAATTATTGCATCCCTAAACAATTAGTTCACATGCTTTTCTGGTGTCTCTAAATGAATGATTTTAAAATATGACTAATAAGTAAATGCAGGCAAAGACTGCATTACTTAGGAATTTTATTAGGCTGTCAGTTTAACTACTCATTCCTCAGGCAAAGTACAACTTCACATTTAAATACATGTATATTAAACACTTTAAATTGATAACATCAACTCTTCCCTGGGGTATGAATCATTTAGACTTCTGGTATATTGTTATAAAGCACAACATTGAACTACATTATTCTAACACATTAATATCTTTGATGATAAATTTACCATTGAGAAGTAAAAGTGTGTCCGATGTATTTAAGAAAGAAGTTAAAAATTACTACGCAAAGTAATACATTTTAAAAGTAAACAAGCCTTAAAAATATCATTATGTTTCAGTATGAACTGTATCAGATACTTTCAGTTATTAAAATTGAAAAAAAAACCCTACAAATTTGTTTCATTAAATGGTCTGTAAGACATAGGTAGATGGTTAGTTAACCAATTATATTTAATCATATGCTCACACGAGAATTCATGATCAAAATGTGTGTGATTTTGTTTGCTACTCTTAGTGTTGGCAGAATAGAAACTAGTTAATTTTATTGTTATAATAGATCACTTTTGGGCACCTCAGAAAGTCAAATGAGATATTCCCTCTTAACATACTATACTGTTTCTTGAACACTCAGATTTAAAAATTTCAGGTTATACTGAACTGATTTGTTAGCTTTGAAACTTGTCTGAAACCAACATATTTTAAATTGATAGAAATTGCACAACACCTAGCCATTCCTGGGGTACAGGGATACATAAGAAAATTTATGAGCTCTTTTTTAATAATAAGCTCTTAACTATAAGATATACTTAACTATAAGATATACTAAGGAGCTCTGATAGCGTAGTGGTTACGAATCGGGCTGCAAACCGGAAGGTCAGCAGTTCGAAACTACCAGCTGCTCCGCGGGAGAAAGAGGAGGCGATCTGCTCCCGTAAAGATTTACAGCCTCGGAAACCCTATTCAGGGTCGCTATGGGTCGAAACCGACTCGACGGCACTTAACAACAACAACATAAGATATACTACATCTGTGTATTGCTAGCTGATTAAGAACAAATAGGAAAATGCTATTTAAAGTAGAACTATTTCCATAGCCAGACTCAAAATATAAACTTTACCATATTTGAACATTGAAGTAAACTTATATTGTCTGTTAAAAATGTTTACCTTTTAAAAGTTGGCATAAAGTGCAAACTGAAAATGGATTTGAGCATTGTTTAATTTCTAACTTACCTAGGTTATTTGTAACCAATAGCATGTTAATAATATATTTTTAAAATAATCCAAGTACATAAATTAAAGAAACTGCTAACAAATATTTTTAGTACATTAATTTCCACCAACTTTATTTTTATAACTATTCCATGTTCATGAATATAGAATGATTCACCAAGTCAACTAAATGTTTACTTCAAGTCTGCTAGATATCCAATCTTCATTAATTAAATATATCTACCCAAGTTGTTGTTGTTTTAAAAACATATCAATGAATCCAAATTAATTTGTAAAATGATAAGGAAATCAAATTTGGATTCCTCCTACTTGAATATCCACTTGTTTAGATTCCTCCCACCTGCTGTCATGTGTTAATTTTTTTTTAAAAGCTTCATCTATTTGCAAAAAAAGAAAGAAATTGGTATTGTCTTATGTTGTTTCATCCTTAAAGTGAAACCATTTGCAAGAAAATTATAGGTCCCTAGTGTTGAGCTTCTTTGCATATTAATTTTGTTAGCCTTACCTCCTGTGGTCTTTAGTTCTGGAAGGCCTATTAGACAATACACAGATAAATTTTTCCCTTGTATCTTTGAGCAAGTAGGAAATACATCCATTTTCTCTTAAAACTAAAATTTGCAGTACTAGTCATGCATATTTCCCCCTATGTTGCTAACAGACATTTATTTAATTATGCATGTTAAGCACTCTAATAGTCAATATTAGTTATATTCTTATAACCCAAATTCCTAAGAATATATTTTAATAAGTAAATACAAGTATAGTATAGTTTACCAAACTGGTTAATTTATACCATGAAATGTGAACATTGAATAAAAGTCTGAAACCATAAGAATCATTTTTGCTATAACAGTTTTTAAAAAGTTTAGAAATGCAAATTTTTCATGTTAGAATTATAAGGATGTAAAAGTAAACAACTTATTTTAAATGGAAATCACCCATTGCTAACCACAGAAGTATGTGAAGGATACTTTGCCAGAAGAACATCTCATTATAATTATTATTTTTTAAATTCTAGATGCTACTCCTTTGATTTCTCTTTTAATAGCTTTTTATCAGAACAGCAAAGTTAGCTTGATCTTATTTGAATGCTTGTTTCTGTTAAGAGCTGATGAGTCGGCTCTGACCCTTGGCAACCCTGTTTAGTGTTTCTGAGGAGTGGCTGGCAAGCTTGAACCACCTATGTTGCAGTTCAAATAAGTTTGCAGTCCAGCGCATTAACACACAGCACCACACCAGAACTCCATTTGAATGCTAGTGTATTACAAATTCTTAAATTAATTTGAGAAGTCTTGAAACCAATTTATCTTATAAACAGTGACATTAAAAGTAGAATACAAGAGATTGAAATATCATTCAACTAGCTACAGGATTTCTGTTGGAAGAATACTAATTAAGAATAAAGAATTCAGGATAATTTTGAGAAAAATTTTCCTATTAAAAATGGGTACTGCATTTTTTGTCAGACCACCAAAATTGTGTCTGCAAATAAACAATGCTATAGTGAAGAGTTCATTTTATTTAGAATTTTAGAAAATTATAGGACAATTTCAGTTTTTGAAGAAATAATGAAAAACATTACATAGGTAAAAAAAATTCTTTTGAGTTTGTTATTTAAAACAAATAATGATAATTTGTACTAATGTAAAAATGCTTAATAAGAATTATAAAATTTTATATTTGTATATTTTTTTAACATAATGAACTCATAAGGAAGGTGAAATAATGATTAGGAGAAAAAAATTCATTTTGGCACTGTAGGATAAGCTCTGGGCAGCTGACTACAAGGCTGGGGCTTTAAACCCACCAGCTGCCCCCTCGGAAACCATATACAGGGTCAATATGAGTCGGAAACAACTTGATGGCACTTAACAACAATATTGATCATTTTAAAAGTCATGGGTTTGTTATTAATAAAACTCTGATCAGATGTCTGGAATTTCCTAAGAGTTGACTCTAGTCTAAATAGTTTAAAAGCAAGAGAAAACTAGGAATGACTGTTGAAAATATCCTCTTCATTTGGATCTAAAATGATGTTATTATTATCTTTTGACTGTGTTTAATTTTTTTGTGTGTGGTCAGTATACACAACAAAACAGTTGACATTTCAGCATTCTTCCTCTGTATACTTTAGTGACATAAACTTATTTTCATCATGTTGTTCAACTATCACTCTTAGCCTTCCCTCAATTTTTCCCTTACCCTTAACATAAGCTCAATGTATGCTAGAGATCATGCTATACTGAAGTAAAATTAAAATAGCTGATAAAATCACATTTCAAAATCCAAGAAAACATTTTTATGAAAGCCAGGAAGCTTTAACTTATATATCTTCAAAATAAATGTTTTTTAGCAATACTGAATAGAAGAATAACAGATTATACATTTGTGGCATAAATGAAAACATGTTATATACTATTAAGTCAGTTCTGACTCATAGTGACCCTG
>NW_006408792.1:823599-824599 GCF_000296735.1 Chrysochloris asiatica | reverse complement strand
GTACTGACTCGATGGCACCTAACAACAACATATCTGGTCCAAGTGTAGAAATCTGAAAGTAGGACCATCTTATTTAGGATAGTCTTAAGCATGTTGTATGCATTCAAGTTGCTGTTTTGCTGGTCTCTTAGAATGGAGATGTTACAGGAGTAGGTTAGAGAATTAACTATGCAGAAGTGTTCTCTCAAGAATGATTGTGTTCATAGTCCTTTAGATTTTGTTATCTTCCACTATGCTTTGAAGCAGTAAATAAACTTGACGACACTTAGCAACAACAACGACAACACTGTGAAAAGTGTGTAAAATGAGTTGTGAACCTTAGGGATTTTAAATAAGGAATATGTGAAGTATGATGCAAAGAAATATAAACTTGGAAAATAAACACTTTTTTTGTTTTTCATTTAAATATTTTTCATATTTAAATATTAAAAGTGCACATTTAAATTCAGGTTCTTTCTGCATTTAAACACTCAAGTATATGCTTCTTAGTTCTTTAAGAAACCTAAAATTCTGCATTCACTGTTTAATCAAATTTTACATACAACTCTGATACTTTCATTTTTGTCTGACTTATTTCCTATATGTCATGCTCAGTTTTGCCTCTTTTCATTATGTTGTAGCTGATGAAAATGTTTCTCACTTTCTCTCTTCAAAACTTAATCATTCTTTTCTCAACGCCCAGATCAGTCTTGTTTACACCAACCTTTAACTCTCTGGTGAATACAGGCATATGACATATTTTTTGCTTCTTCATGTTGTTGGGTTGTTGTTGTTACATGCCATTGATCATCAATCATAGCTACCCTATGCACAACAGTATGAAACACTGCCTGATCCTGGGCCAACCACACAATTGTTGCCATGTTTGATCCCATTGATGCTGTCACTTTGCGGATCCATCTCACTCGGGGTCTTCCTCTTTTTCTCTGACCCTCCACCCTACCAAACATGATATCCTTCTCCAGTAACTGGTCCCTCCTGACAATATGTCTGAAGTATG
>NW_006408792.1:815758-822784 GCF_000296735.1 Chrysochloris asiatica | reverse complement strand
GTTTTATTTATTTTAAAGTTTTTATTGTGAATTGAGTGATAAATTACATGGGAGAACATCAGCTTTACATTCATCCTATTGTATTTCATTTCATTGCAATGATTACAATCCCCTCCATGCATCATCTTTCAACAGCATTTGCTTCCATTCCCTCTGTTTTTTTTGGAAGTACACCAAAGCACCCAGGAATATAGAACCATTCAAACAACCAAAGAGCACATCCCACAAGCCTGCCCCACCGGCCATCAGCACACAGCCCCTCACTCTCCCTGAGTCCAGAGTCCTCAGCTGTTCCATCTCTCCAGGTCATCATCTCTGCCTCCATCTCTCGTGTTACTGTTTCCCTGGATAGGGTTCCGCACTCTGTTCATCTCCCTTGATGGTCCCAGGTTCCTCCGCTCCTGGACTGCAAGATCAACCCCTCCCCTCCTTTTGTTACAAAATGTCTACCTTTACATTTGCAGCATTCACAATCAGTCCTGATAGCAATTATTCACTACTGAACCATAAGAGTCTTATCTCCATCTCCTTTCACCAGCCCCGTCAAGACAGGTTGAAAACCACTCATTGGTGATACTACCTTCCCCTGAGCCCTCTGAAACTAGGCTCCCTCTTGAAAGCTTGTAAGCCTGTCATTTTGTGCCTTTGTTGCATCCCCATTTTGGGTAGCTAATATCTAAGTTGCCCATCCTACTCAATCCTGTGCACTGAGGACTTGGGATTGATCCTCGCAATAAAGATTCATTCCCTTTTGAGCTACTACATCCTTAAGTATAGGTCAAGTTCATCAAATTGTAGCAGATTTATCTTTTTTTCCTCTAGATGAATTCTGATCATCCAGCCACTGAAGCCAGGTCAAATGGGTACTATCTGTAAGTGTGGGTGTTCTTGTGCATCTCCTCTCACTTCATATCAGCTGGATGCTTCACTCTCTGCTCTAGTCCTCTGTGGCCATGTCCCTGTCTCTGGGCCCAGGAGTCCCCAGGTCTCACCATACTGCTGTCCAACCAGGTCTCAATACATGTTGACAGGACTCTGTTGAACATGGTCGGACTTAGCTTACAATTTCATTTCTGTTTTCCCCCCACTGCCCCTTATAGGTAGATCAACGTGATCACCAGCAAGACCACATGCCTACTCATGTATTCCCCTTGAGTCTCTATCTTGGAAGGGGGTTTGCCCTGAAGTGAGCAGACCGGTGGTCGCCAGCCCTTGAACAACTTGTAGTAGTAGTCAATTGTAGTCAATTGGACTGCTGTTATTGTTTTTTATTTTTCTTGCTGACCTTTCTTTCAAGAACTATCTTCTGTTCTTGTAGTCTCTCCAGACTGCTCTGCTTGTCCTTTCAAGTGGAAATTTCCCACCTCAGAAGAATCTGGATGGGGATCAGTAGTCCACTTATGCAATACAAAGGTTCCTCAGGAAGCCTACTTCACTGGGCAAGTTCTAGCCCCATTTTAAGGAGTCCTGGTGTGGCACTATTGGTTAATATGCCAGACTGCAAAGTTGTTTGAACTGCAAGGTCGGTGGTTCAAGCTCACCAGCTGCTCCTTGGAAACCCTATACAGGGTTGTTATGGGTTGGAATCGACTCGACAGCAGTTAACAACACCAACAATTAGTTATAGGCTGAAGACAGATTTACAAGCTTTCTATGGTAATGTTTCTGGCTATTCCTTTCTCTCCCCCTCAAGTGTCTATTTTATAATAATAGGCAAGGGAAACCAAGAGTCAAAAGACAGCCAAGCATCTTAACATTATTTCCCCTCTTTTACCCATTCAAACCATGCCTCAATCCCTGTATCCCATAGTCCTATTGTTTCAAGTTTGAGCATGCATCACTATTTACCTCTATCCCACTTAGTCCTTACAAACCTTCCTAAATGTTCTCCCATCTGCCTTGTTCTTCCATTCCCCTCACCCTTCTGGTGTATTGCCCCCTCCCCCAGCACTCAAACTATCCTGGGTCTATTCCCTATCCTGTGCTCCACCTTCCCCTCCCTTCCCTCTCCCCACCCCCTACACCCTGGCAACCAACAAAGAACCCCCCCCCCCTTTTAGTGTGGGTACTTTTTCTTAAGGTTTTATAATAATGGTCCTATGCAGTATTTCTCCTTTTGTGATTGACTAATTTCACTCAGCATAATGTCCTCAAGGTTCATCCATGTTATGCTGTGGCTTGCAACTTCCTTGTTATTCTTCATGGTAGCATAGTGTTCCATTGTGTGTACATACCAAAGTGTGTTTATTCATTCTTCCATTGATGGGCACATAGGCTGTCTCCATATTTTTGCTACTGTAAATAGTGCTTCTATGAACATTGATGTGCATATATCTACTCATGTTATGGCTCGCATTGCTTGTGGATAAATGCCAAGTAGAGAAATTGATGGATCATAAGGTATTTCTATTTCCAATTCTCTGAGGACATGCCATATTGTTTTCCAGAGTGGTTGGACCGAGAAAAATGTAAGTGTTTTTATAGTCTTAATTTAATTCACTCAAGTCTAATTGTTTTGACAGCATGCCTATATGTTATAGAAGATAAGATCATTCAAATATGTCAGCTAGAAATACAGAGGTCTCCTTAAAATGGATTAAAGAAAGTTGAATAATTCTATGTCTTTATTATTATAACAGTTCTTAACAGAAGTCTTGGCATATAAAAACCAATTTTTACTAAGTCATTAACACCACTAAAGTTATTGGTTCATTTTATGGCTTCTTGCTGTCTTATGTTTTCATTATTTATACAATTCAATAAATGTTATATCATGGTTCTTGACAATTATATGTCTATCATGGACTGAATTGTGTCTTCCCACAATATGTGCCAACTTGGCTAATATTCCAAGTATCATATAGTTTTCCTCCATTTTGTGGTCTAAAATAATTATCCTTCATTTTGTGATATGTTGTAAATCTTGTCCTTTCTGTCTTAATGACGGCATACTGTGACTGTAGGATAATCACTGGACTACTAATCACAAGGTCAATGGTTTGAACCCACCATTTACTCCAGGGGAGAAAGATGAAATGTTCTGTTCCCACAAAGATTTATATCTTGAGAAATACTATAAAGGGTCACTGAGTTGGAACTATACCAGGATACTCCACGTGTCTTGGTTGTCGTTGTTAAGTGCCTTTGAGTTGGTTCCAACTCATTGTGGCCCTATATAGGGTTTTCGAGGTGCTGCTGATAAACTTGAACTGCTGACCTGGCGTTTCAAATTGATTTTGCAGTCCAGCAAATTAACTCACAGAATTACACCAGGATTCTCCATATGCCTTAGTGAGGCCTTACTAAAGTATGCTAATGTGGCTTAGGTTATGTTTGGTATATTAATGAGGCAGGATTAGCATGAGATGTTGTTGAGTTGGTTCTGACTATACTGACCCTGTGCAGGGTTTCTGAGAAGCGGCTGGTGGGAGAAGGGGCTTGACTATCACCAAGAAAGAAGATGGGGAGTGGGACATATCCTTTGGACCTGAGGACTCTTAACCTGAGAATCTCCTAAACCCAGAAGAAGATTGCTCCCAAGACACAGGTAGAATTCTAAGGAATGTTAGGTCCACAGGTATTGATGGAGACAAGTACTTTCCTTCAGAGACAACAAAGAAAGCCTCTCCCCAGAGCAAACACTGAATTTTAGACTTCTAGCCTCCTAAACTGTGATCTAATAAATTTTTGTTTGTTAAAGCTACCAGCTTATAGTATTTCTATTTTAGCAGAACTGGATGCCTAAGAGAAGTCTTGGTGTGGAGCTGTAGGATAAGCACTGAACTAGAAGTTCGGTTTGAACCACAAGACCGGCATTTCAAACCCGTCAGCTGCTCCTCAGAAGCCTTATACAGGCTTGCTATGAATTGGAACCGAGTTGACAACACTTAACAATAACAATAAGATAAATAAGATAGTACTTATTCTCAGTTTAACTTTTTATAGCACATTTACAGTTTTGAGATTTGTGAAAGAACATGAAGCACAAATTTGTGTGGGCTATTGTCATTATATTAAGAAAATAAATCAGCTGAATCTAAAATTCAGGTTATAAAATATATCAAGAAAAATAAATATAATCAAAATCAGGTTTTACTAAATATATTTATATCAGAAATCAGTCCTCTTTAAATGTAGATGTTATATTTATTAAATTAGCTTCTCTGATTAAAATGAATTCAAAGCCTATTTTAAAATTCTGTATCATATGGACACTAAAATTAAGTGAGAAAAGTTTTAAAAGAAAATCCATATTAATTTTCTCTTGCTACACTGACTGTTAGTTTTGCTTATTCTTGGATTTTAAAAGGTGTATTATACAAACTTCTCTTTCTGTCTCTCCTTATAAACATCTCAAAATGTGATCCATTTCATAAACTAAACAGAAGAACTAACAGGGCTTCTTACACTTTATGAACAAGGAGATAGTGTTGCAAAGAGAATAGATGTTGAAATCAATAAATGGGCAAATGGAGAAAATGAGATAGATTCCATGCAGAAAAGGAAACAATGAACACCAGATGTAGTTCAATAAAAGTCACTCAGGACTGTCCACACGAAGCTACTCTCTCCCCTAGTCTACTTCCACTAAAAACACTGTTGACTGGCACACATTGCTCTCAGTCCTCACTTGATCAATTTGCTCTTGTGTTTTTATTTGACTTGTATGTGTTTTTAAGTTGCTTTCATTCTTTGACTCTTAAATACATTCACTTATTGAACAATTAAAATTCCCAGTGATAAAGTTTCTTGAGTTCATCTATAATGTTGTTTTAAATAATTTAACATGTACTCATAGAGCTAAAATATGTGCTGAAAACCATGTCACATGTTAAGTTTATGAGCTTCAAAATGACAAAAGGAGTTTTACTATCACTTGTAGGTAGCCACATTTACAAAGAAAACTTTACATGTTTATTGGTTTGAAATAGAGGAATATAGGAAGGAATCTGTAGCATTATGTTTTATGCAGGTACATTTAAATGTTAACTTATTTCACAGAAAATCTGTTTTGTGAAATAATGTGGAGTGTCATGAACCTTCTTGCTAGAAATCCTAGAAATAGCTTTTAAAAAAATCAGAAAAGCATATTGTAAGTGCTGTCAAATTGGTTTTGATGCACAGTGATCCAATATAGGGTTTCTCAGCAGCGTCTGGTTGGTTTGAACCACCAACCTTGCTGTTAGTGGTCCTGTGCTTATCCTACAGTGCCACACCAGAATTCCAGATATATCATTATCATTAGAAATCCAAAATAAACTTTGAGGGTCAGTGGCTTAGAGTAACATAAAGACAAAAGGATGAGAAGACCATACCCAGAATTAGATACAAGCAGAAATGAGTCATTTAGAGAAAGGATGATCTGAGACCTATTTCAGAGCAGACCAGACATAGTGCTTACTTCATAGCTGTGTTGGCTCTGAGAATGGTATTCAGGAAACACTTACTCGAGGGTCTCCCAGGGAAATCGGCTCCACCTTATTATATGGGCACTTATAATTTGGGTAAGAAGGTAGAATTACTGCTTTACATGAATGTGGAAAATTATTACTTAGTTTTATTAAGTAAGGAAAGAGGAGAGTAGGGATATAAACATCTGGATGCAGAAATTAGCTCTAACATGGGCTGAAAGAATGAAATTAGCATTAAATTAGACTGAGATTGACATTTAGCCTTGAAGGTATATAGATTATGTAACCTGGAGTAGCTCTGTGAATTCTTGGGACATTATGGGTTTGATGATGATTAAGTCCCAAGAAGACATTCTCTGTTCTTGTTGCTTGAAATATTTGAGGGAGCCAGAGCAGTTCAACTTCAAACTGTGAAATAGGTTTGTAATACCCTTGAGGTTGGAGAATAGTAGGTAGGATCCAAGTTTTTCGTACTGTAGTGGCTTGTGAGTTGCTGTGATTCTGAAAGCTATGCCAATGGTATTTTAAATATCTGCAGAGTGACCCATGTTGGACTGGTTTCAGATGAGCTTCCAGACGAAGACAGACTAGGAAGAAGGAGGGATAAACTACTTCCAAATATTTAGTCACTGAAAACCTTGTGAATAGCAGAGAAAACTGTCAGATATAGTGCTGGAAAATGAGTCCCTCAGGTTGGAAGGCACTCAAAATGCAACTGGGGAAGAGCTGCTCCCTCATAGTATAGTTGACCCTGATGACATGAATGGAGTAAAGCCCGTGGGAGAAAAACTCAAGAAACCTTCATTAGTTAATGGGGCACAACTCAAAATGAAGAGAAACAACTGTAAACATCCATTGAAAATGGGGAACATGGAATGTATGAAGTAGAAATCTGGGAAAATTAGAAGTTGTCAAAAATGAAATGGAACACATAAGCATTTATATCTTAGGCATTAATGAACTGAAATGGACTGGTATTGGCCATTTTGAATCTGATGACCACATGGCTTACTATGTTGGAAATGACAAATTGAAGAGGAATGGTGTTGCATTCATTGTCAAAAAGAGCATATCCAGATCAGTCATGAGGTACAACGTTGTCTGTGATAGAATAATATCCATGTGCCTAAAGGGAAGCCCAGTTAATATTACTATTATTCAAATTTATGCACCAACCACTAAAGCTAGTGAAGATGAAATAGAAGAATTCTACCAGCTTCTTCAATCTGAAATTGATCAAACATGCAATCAAGATATATTGATCATTACTGGTGACTGGAATGCAAAGGTTGGGAGCAAAGAGGAAGGATCAGTAGTTGGAAAATGTGGCCTTGGTGATAGAAATGATGCTGGAGAATGCATTATAGAATTCTGCAAAATCAATGATTTGTTCATTTCAAATACCTTCTTCAGAGAGCATAAGAGACGACTATACACATGGACCTCACATGATGGAATACATAGAAATCAAATAGACTACATCTGTGGAAAGAGATGATATCATAAATAAAAACAAGGGCAGGAGCAGACTTTGGAACAAACCATCAGTTACTCATATGCAAATTCAAACTGAAGCTGAAGAAAATGAAAACAAGTCCATGAGAGCCAAAATATG
>NW_006408792.1:814612-815658 GCF_000296735.1 Chrysochloris asiatica | reverse complement strand
GGTTGGAACCAACTTGACAGCACTTAACAACAACAACATGGTCCAACCATTTTAGGAATAAAAATTACTACTTGTCAGTTTGAGGATTAAGGTGTGCATGACTCAAGCCATGGTTTTTTCAATAACCCTATATGTATGTGAATGTCAGACAATTAATAAGGAAGACTGTAGAAGAATTGATGCATTTGAGTTGTGGTGTTGGAGGAGAACATTGAACCTACCATGGACTGTCAAAAGATCAAATGAATCTGTGTTGGAAGAAGTACAGCCAGAATGTTTCTTAGAAGCCAGAATGGGCCAGATTTCATCTCTCATACTTCAGATATATTATCAGCAAGGACCAGTTCATGAAGAAGTGTATCATGTTTGGTAATGTGGAGGGTTGGTGAAAAAGAAGAAGACCGCCGACATGAAGGATTAGCACAGTGGCGGCAGCAATGGGCTCAGGCTTAGCAATAATTTTGAGGTTGGCCCAAGACTGGCCAGTAATTTGTTTTGTTGTGTATAGAGTTGCTATGAGTTGGTGCCAAATTAATAGCACCTAACAACACCTTTTCTGTTAAAACTTTTAATAAAATTTGCTTTTCTTGCTATCAAAATAAGCTTTATTTTTCATTACAAAGCTCATGGATATTGTAATTATAATTGTTACAGTTTAATAATATGTTATTTTATGCTATCTAATTTTATTGCTTTGTTTATATAACCACTGAAGAAAACATTACCTATAAAAATTATTTCAATCTCTCTATAACTGATCAACCACTACTTATCCATCAGTTTGTCATACTGTGGTTGCTTGTTAGTTGCTATGATTCTAAAAGCTATGCCACTGATATTTTAAATAACCAGCAGGGTCACCCATGGTGGACAGTTTTCAGATGAGCTTCCAGATGACCACAGACTAGGAAGAAGGAGTGATGGACTACGTCTGAATATTTAGTGACTGAAAATCTTATGAATAGCAGAGAAACACTGTCAGATATAGTGCCAGAAAATGAGCCCCTCGGGTTTCAAGGCACTCAAAATGCGACTGGGGAAGAGTT
>NW_006408792.1:808221-812970 GCF_000296735.1 Chrysochloris asiatica | reverse complement strand
AGATATTTGGAAGACAACTATCTGGCTGACTGGAAGAGATCCATATTTGTGCCCATTCCAAAGACAGGTGACCCAATGTAATGTGGAAATCATTGGACAATCTCTTGATATCCCATGCGAGTAAAGTTTTACTAACGGTAATACAGAAATGGCTGCAAGCATACATTGACAGAGAACTTGCAGAGGTTCAAGCCAGATTTAGAAGAAGCCGTGGAATGATGGATATCATTGCTGATATCTCATGGATCTTGGCTGAACGCAGAGAATATCAGAAAGATGTTTACCCGTGCTTTATTGATTATGCAAAGGCTTTCAATTGTGTGGATCATGACAAGCTATGGACTACATTGCAAAGTATGAGTATTCCAGAACACTTAATTGTGCTCATGAGGAATCTGTACATGGATCAAGAGGCAGTTGTTCAAACAATATGGTAACACTGAATGGTTTCAAATTTAAAAAGATGTGCGACAAGGTTATATTCTTTCACTGTACTTATTCAACATGAATGCTGAGCAAATAATCTGAGAATCTGGGTCCTATGAAGAAAAATGTGGCATCGATTAATTCAAGTGTGGCAACAGTAGTGTGGTTGGCCCAGGATTGGGCAGTGTTTCGTTCTGCTGTGCATAATATCACTATGAGTAGGTACCTACTTGATGGCATTTAACAACAACAATTATAGGGATCTTTTAAAGGTTTCTCAGGGTGTTGGGTCAAAGATATCTATCTTTTGAAATATTGTTTGGATAAAATTACAATATGTGGTGATTTCTTTCTTTTGCTTAGTATTTTGTTAATTTTTGGATTATTTGGAACCTCAAATTTACACTATTTTTGAATACCTACTATCTTAGTTGGAGTCCTGGTGTGGCGCTGTGGGTTAATGCACCAGACTGCAAAGCTGTTTGAATTGCAAGGTCATCAGTTGAAGCTCACTAGCTGCTTCTCAAAAACCCTATGCAAGGTTGCTATGAGTCAGAATCTACTCGACGGCACTTCACAACTGTCTTCGTTGTCTAATGCTGCTACAACAGAAATCCACAAATGATGGCCTTAACAACCAGAAATCCATTCTCTCACAGTTTATGAGGCCAGAAGTCCAAACTCAGTGCTGGGTTTTGGGGAAAGGTCCCTGTCTCCTTTCAGCTTCTGTAGGTCCAGTACGGAGATCTCCACACATCTTGGCATTAATCTTCCCTTGGATCTAGGAGTCTCACTGTGCATGGTCCCAAGGCCCAATAGACACACTCCACTCCCAGCAACACCATCCTGGTGGTGGTGATACATCACTCTCTCTCTGCTCAAGTCTCTCTTCTCCTGTCTCTTGTAAGATAAAAGGTGTTGCGTACCACACACTTGGGAATCTCCCTCAGATTAGGGCACTGATGTGACCCGTGATGGTGCATCTCACCTTAATCCTCTTATAGTTTATCACATCAAATCACATCATGGGGGATAGCTACATCTTAACTGATAAACCACAGAGACCAGTCAAGTTGACACAACACCTTAATTATCACACTTATTGTGCAATCCTGGTGTGGTGCTAAAGGATAAACACTGGACTGGTAACCACAAGGTAGGTGGTTCAAACTCACCAGCCACCATTGGGAACCCTATACAGTGTCACTATCCATTGGAACTGACGTGATGGCACTTAATAACAAGAATAACTGTGCAAAGACCTGAAGTTGTTTTCAAGGGATATAAAGATATAAATGCCATGGTTTCTTTCATGAAATTTTGTATTTACTTAGGAAGACAAATGCAAAGATATGACAAGTTTTAAAATGATGCAAGAAAAACACAGTAAAAGCAAAGTGGCCCTGACATCACAAGGTTGCATATAGTAAGTTTGGAAATCAATGAACATTCTTCATGGTATATATTTAGTGGTCTCAATAGCATTCTGACTATTGACAGAAAAATACATGTTTATTCTTTGTGTTTTGGAATAAAATGCCATCTTTTAGATTGCTAGTCACAGACTGGGCCAATGACCTCCTCTTAAGCTTCGGTTGCCTGGTGCTCCTGGTTAGTCATTTACAGAAATGTTAAGGTCTCTGAAAGATGTGTTGTTTGCAATTTACAAGGCAGTATAAAAATCACTATTTACCTCTATCCCATTTAGCCTACACATACCTCTGTAAGTCTTCCCCTATCTTCATCACCCTCCCTGCTCCTTGTATACTGCCTTCCTTGTCATTCAAGCTAACATGTGTCTCCCATCTAGCCAGTAAATCACTTTCCCCTCTGTCCCACCCCTGGTAATCATCAAAGAATAATTCTTTTAGCATTGAAACCTTTTTTTAAGCTTTTAAAATAATGGTTTCCTACAATATTTGTCCTTTTCTGATTGACTAATTTTACTCAACATAATATACTCCAGGTTCATCCGTGTTATGAAATGTTTTACAGATGCATCATTATTCTTCAAGGTTGTATAGTATTCCATGATATGTATATAGCAAAGTTTGTCGACCTGTTTTTCCGTTTATGGGCATTTAAGCTATACCTTCATTTTACTATTGTGAGGAATGTTGCAATGAACATCAGTGTGCACATATCTACTCGTATCCTCAATCAAATTTTTTGTGGATATATACCAAGTGGAGGGATTGCTGGGTCATAAGGTATTTCTAATTCCAAGTTTCTCAGTAAAGGCCATACCATTTTCCAGAGTGTTAGAACCATTTTACAGTCAGCCACAATGTAGGAATGTCCCAACCTCTCTACATTCTCACCAGCATTTATTGTTTTCTCTGTTTTTGAACTTAGCTTTAATGCTGATGTGAGATGATATCTCATTGTTGTTTTGAATTGCATCTCTTTAATGGAGATCTAAGGATTGCTGGTAATGTAGGGATTATGAGTTGGGTAGTTAACCTCAAGGTCAGCAGTTCAAACTACAGTGTGGTTCTATGGGAGAAAGATGAGTCTGTCTGCTCCTGTAAAGATGTATAGCCTGGGAGACCCTGTATAGGGTCACTATGATTTGGAACTGACTCCACGGCACATAACCACCAGCCACCACCAATGGAGACCTGGTATGGTGATGTGGGTTAATGCACTGGATTGCAAGGTCAGTTTGAACTGAAAGGTTTGCAACTCAAACTCACCAGCTCATTCTTGGAAACCCTATCTATACAGGGTCTCTAAGAGTCGGAACTGTCTTGACAGCACTTGACAACAACAATAGCTAATAATCATGAACCTTGTTGTCTGTTGGCTGCCTGAATGTCTTTGGTGAAGTGTCTAATCATGTCCTATGACCATTTTTTAATTAAGTTGTTTGCCTTTTAATTGTAGATGTGTTGTAGTTTCCTATAAATTTTAACCGTTAGTCCCTTATCTGATAAGTTATTGAAAAAAAATTTCCCCAAGTCTTTGGGCTCCATTTTAACTCTTTTGGTGAAATTTTTTGATGCATATAGGTAGGTGCCTGATTTTTAGGAGGTCCCAATAATCTATTTTGTATTCTACTATTTCTGTGTTTTTGCAATACGTGTTCTGTATTGTTGTGTTATTGTTAAGTGCTGTTGACTCAATTCCACCTCATAGCAACCCTGTATAAGGTTTCCAAGGAGTGGCTGATGAGCTTAACTGGCCAACCTTGAGGTTCAAACCAATCTTGCAGTCCAGTGCATTAAGAGTCCCTGTATTTATACCTAATTTTTTGTTTTACTAGTCATCTTTATTGTTCTAGGTTTTACATTTAGATTTTTAATACATGTTGAGTTTGTTTCTATATATGGTGCAAGGTATAGGTCTTGTTTCAGTTTGCCAGCACCATTTGTTGAAGAGATTATCTCTTCTCTATTTGATGTGTTTTGGCCCTTTGTTAAATATCAGTTGATATATGTGGATTGATTTACTTCTGGGTTCTCAGATTTGTTCCATTGATCTACATATCTTTCATTGTATCAGTTCCAGGCTGATTTGACCCCTAAGGCTGTGTAGTAAATTTTGAGATCAGGGAGTGAGAGCCCTCCAACTTTGCTTTTCTTCTTAAGCAGTGCTTTGTTTATCTAAGGTCTCTTTCCTTACCATATAAAGTTTGTGATAACTTTTTCTGTATCTTTAAAGAATATTGTTGGGATCTGGATTGGTATTGTATTTTTATCTGTAGATTGTTTTGGGTAGTATTGATATTTTCACAATTTTAAGTCTTCCTATCTATGAACATGGTATATTCTTCCATTTTTGTAAATTTCTTTGGTTTCTTGTAATAATATTTTGGAATTTTCTTTGTATAGGTCTTTTATTTCTCTGGTTAGATTTATTCCTAAGTATTGCATACTTTGGGTGGCTATTGTAAATGGTATTGTTTTCCTGATTTCTTTTTCAGAGTTGTCTTTGTTAGTAGAGAGAAATCCACTGATATTGCATATTGATCTTGTACCCTGCCACTTTTGCTGATTCTTCAAATTCTTTTTCCAATAATTTTCCTATAATTTTAAGCTGCAATAATTTTATAAGTTCCAATAAATTTGTAAGTTCCAATAATTTTCTTGGTGAGTCCTTAGGATTTTCTATGCGTAAGATCATATCACCAACAAATAGTGAGCGTCTTCCTTCTTCTTTGCCAATTTGGATGCCTATAATTTCCCTTTGTTGCATTTTAGCTTTGATTATGTCTTCCAAAACAATATTAAATAGGATTGGGTGACAAAGGGCATCCTGTCATAAAGAGTATGCTTTCAGTTTCTCTCCATTGAGAATGATGTTGGCTATTGATTTTATATA
>NW_006408792.1:796928-808026 GCF_000296735.1 Chrysochloris asiatica | reverse complement strand
TATATATATATATGTTGTTGAATTCTATTAGCTAGGATTTTGTTGAGAATTTTTTACATCCATGATCCTGTGTGATGTTAGTCTGTGATTTTCTTTTTTAATGATGTGCATACTAATGGTTTTAGTATGAGGATTATGCTCACTTCGTAACACATATTGGGCAAGTTCCATCCTTTTCTATGTTTTGGAATAGTTTTAATAAAATTCATTTCAATTCTTCTTTGAATATTTGGTAAAATTCACCCATACAGCCATCTGGGCCTGGTTTTTCTAGTTGGCGGTTTTTAAATGATTTGATCAATTTATTATTTTGTCATAGGTCTGTTCAGGTTTTCTACTTCATTCTTTGTTAGTTTAGATAGTTTGTGTTTTTCTAAGAACCTATTTTAGATTTTCAAATTTATTTGAGTATTATTCATAGCATTCTGTTATTATCCTTTTTGTCCTGGTGGTTCTGCTTTTGATGTCACCCATATGGTTTCTTTTGCATATTATTTGCATCTTTTCCATGTATTCTTTTGTTAGATTTGCCAGTGATTTGTCAATTATATTAATTCAATCAAAGAATCAGTTTCTTGTCTTGTCGATTATATTATTTTTCTGTTTTATAATTCATTTATTTCTGTTCTAATCTTTATTATTATTCTTTTCTTGTGATTGTAGACCTACGTTACTCATCTTTTTCTAAGTGTTGGAGGTATCGTATTAATGTGTTGTCTTTGGTTCTTTCTCTTTTTGGATGTGTGCATTTATTGCTGTAAATTGCCCTCTAAGCACTGGCTTTGTAGCACAGTGCTTACGAATCGGGCTGCAAACCTTAAGGTCAGTAGTTCGAAACTACCAGCTGTTCCGTGGGAGAAAGATGAGGTTTTCTGCTCCTGTAAAGATTAACAGCCTTGGAAACCCTGTACAGCATCGCCATGAGTTGGAACCGACTCCATGGCACATAACACCAACAACAAGCACTGGCTTTGCTGTGTCCTAATGGATTTGGTTGTGTTTTCATTCTCCTTGACTCCAAGAATTTTTTTATTTCATTTTTTATTTCTTCTACTACCCAGTGGCTTTCAAGATTTTAAGTGCTATTTAGTTTCCATGTATTTGATTTTTTTCCTTTATCTTCTTATCATTGATTTATAATTTTATAGCAGTGGTTTATAATATTTTGATGTTTTCAATTTATTGAGATTTGCTTTGTGGCCTGACATAGGATCCATTCTGGAGAATGTTCCATGTGTGCTGGAAAAGAATATATATCGTGTTGTTGTTGGGTTTAATGCTCTGTAGAAATTTATGAGGTAAAGTTGATTGATTGTGTTGTTTAGTTTCTCTGTATCTTGTTGAGTTTCTTTCTGGTTGTTCTGTCCTTTTTTTTTACAGTGGTATATTAAAATCTCCCACTATTATTATAGGGTTATCTATGACTTTCTTCAATTTTATTAGAGTCCGATTAATACATGTGTTTTAAGGCTTTTTCATTGGGAGCACAGATATTTACTATGTTTATGTCCTCTCTTTCAAGTGACCCTCCTCTCTATTTTTCCCATTTCCATTCCTTCTTTCCTAATCCTTCTGAAATTTATCATTGGGGCAATACTGTCCTTCTGATCACAAATGGTTGCTTATTCAAAGATGGGTGTACCTCACTAGTGTTTCTGTTCTCCTTATAGAACTTTCTATTATTTGAATGAAAACTGAGTCCCTGGGGTGAGTTAATTTCCAGATCTAAAAAGTGACTAAGGATTCCTGTAATGGCTGCTTCATGGAAGGCGGTGTTACGTGGAATCTCTTAACCTCAGCGTCTGGAGCTCCAACAATGGACATTTTAAAAATCAGATAGACTTCTATATACATCCCTTTTATTTTGGGACCATCAGCCCTCAAGATCCATTCACCTCGTGAATCAAGCATCATGACTTCAGTTTCAACACAGTTGCTGTTAATCCTGCTTTCATTGCTTTTGGTGCTGTCTGTTGTTGAAGCAGTTGAAACAGGAGATGCAATTGCTCTCTTGTTAGGTGTGGTTCTTAGCATCACAGGCATTGGTGCCTGTTTAGGGGCTTATGCACGAATGAGAAATGGACAGATGTGACTCTGAAGGCCTTCCTGAATTAGACCTCACTCTGAAACCCTTTTTACTATTGAAGTTAAAATTGAGTTTTGATGTCTGAAAGTTCCCAAGAAACAAAATAGAGTCATTTCATCTTTTAGATGTTTCCCTCTAAATGGGAACACATTAATAGATGTCAAAAGGGGGGAAATGATGTTTTTGCTTTAAAAATGTACTGGAAAGTCAAAACTATAGTTTGTATTTGATGATTAGAAAGAACGTGAAGGCAACAAGATGACTGTAATTGGCTTTAGAACTCTTGGAGCTCATGCTGTAGGAAGCAGGAATCCCTTGTGCAGCATCCTGGGAAATCATCATTGTTTGGTTATAATTGCTGCCTCCTGAATCACTGAGGAGTCTTTCTCCATCGTTTATTGAATTGTTCTTTGTTATATGCAAATTAATATTGTGCTTTTGTATCAAGTGTGGTGTGTCAAAATGGAAAGCTTTATTTCTTTGGGAAAAAGTAAGTTTTGAAAAATGTATTCAATGTATCTAATATTGAAATAGGAGCTCTGGTAGCGTAGTGGTTATGAGTCTGGCTGAAAACCTTAAGGTCAGCAGTTCAAAATTACCAGTCAGGAGAAAGATGAGGCTTTCTTCTCCCATAAAGATTTACAGCCTCAGAAACCCTGTACAGGGTCGCTATGGGTCGGAACCAACTCGACGGCACTTAACAACAACAACAATATTGAAATAATTTGATGTTACAAAACTTTATATAGAACATTGAAATGGAGAAAAGATACATTGTTTTTACAAAAAAAGAAAGAAAGAAAACCTTTATATAGATTAACTGATTAGCACTCCCATGATGAGAAGTACTATATTAAATATAAAGCCATTAAAAAAAAAAAAAAGTGTCTAAGGTGAGAAAATGTCCTTCTTTGTTTCTTATGCTGGTTTTTGCTTTGAAGTCTATTTTATCAGAGATTAATATTGCCACTCCTGCTTGTTTTTGATTGCCATTAAACTGCTAATTTTTCCCCAGCCTTTAATCTTTTATCGATATTTGTCTTTGAGTGCAAGGTGTGTCTTTTGTGGGCAGCATATTGAAGGATCCTGTTTTATTATCCATTCTGCTACTTTCTGACAGTTTTTTTTTTAACTTTTAAAAATACAATTTTATTTGTACTCATATATGACAAAAGGCTGCATTATCTATCATGTTTACATACATACCAATATAAGAAACAGCTTAATAATGAATTACATCTAAATTTTATAAAGAACACACAAACATTGTAACACTGATTGGTTATAGATAGCAGAGTGTGGGGAAGGGGGAGTTCTTAGTTATAATCTGAATATTAGGTAAGGAGCAGCACCCTCTGAGAAGAATCAAATCAATTAGCAATAATCATAGATACTGTAAAATAATATATACATGGCAAAGTTAGTGATTGTACTGATTTTATTACTTTTGCTAAGCCATATTATTTTCCTCACATCCAATGCAAATAGATAAAACATAATATGAAGAAAAATATGTCTTCATTATTATTCACAATAAAAAGGGTCTGCTTAATTCTGTAGACCTGGACAAAGTTTACAATAGGAATCACTTAATGGTACCAGTGGATCATTACACCATTTTGATTCTGGTCCACTGAAGAGAATCTCATCCATACTTGGTGACGGAACTAAACTCCATGGGAACTGTGATAGATGGAACCTTTTTGTGGTAGTCCCACATCTCACTAAATAAGAAAAGACTCTAAAAAAGGAAATGTAACAATCAATCTGTCCAGATATTATATCTATAGGCTCTTTCTTTAGTATGCAGTAGAAAAGAGGGCCTTTTCTTAAGTATGCAGATACAAGTATTATTACAGTCTAGAGATTGCTGAATTGACATTTTTTTTTTCTGGTATAATGAAGGTCCACCTCGAGACCTCTTGGTTAAGGAACTTCAGATTAAGAAACTTCCACAACTTGTCTCAATTCTTCAAATAATGGAGCAAGTTCCTTTTCTAGGCTGACAATTAGTCCTATATTGGCACCTCTGCTAGCTATGAAACTTACCACCAAAGGTAACCGATTACATTGAACCACCTCGTAAGTGTTATAATAACAGATAATACTTTTGTTTTTTGAGAGTCCAAGTTTGCTGCCTTGGTCTGTTGCAAGGGCAAAAGTAGCTAGGAAGCCAGGTCTCAAAGCATGCTCTGGAGCATTATCATTGTCCACTTTAATAACAGGCACTCCATCTCTATCAGACACGGCAATAGCGTGGAGTCCTTCAACGCTTGGTTATTTTTTATACAGGAATCTCTTTAGGTCATCCGCCATGATGAACCCCTTCCTCCCGCAGGTTCAATCTCCACACTGAGGGTTTTGCTCCCGGGAATGCCCGGGTTCTCGCTGTCACTTCAGGGGCAACCTCAGAGGCAAGTTCCTCTGCAAGTGGCCGTCACATGATTTGTGACCTCTTCGGCTCTCTTGGAAGCACTTCTTACGCCTCTGACGCCTGAAAACCCTGACAGTGGGTTTTTAAATGAGAAAATTAATTTGTTAAAGCCATCCACTTATGGTATTTCAGTATATCAGTACTAGGCAGCTTAGACACTTATCATTTGGATCCCAATAGCCATAAATGTATTTTTGTATTGGCGAGGTCAAGTAAAAGGAATTTGTTTAGCTCTAGTTTCAATCTCTAAGTAGTAGAAACTATTAAATACTTGGTTGGCAGTTGTAATACAGAAGTGGCACAATAGACAGGCCTGGCAACCTACTTCTGAAAGGTCTAGCCCTGGAACACTGATGGATCAATTCCTCTTTGTTTGACCAGTTTGACTCTGTTCTCGTGGGTGTTATGAATCAATTTACTCTATGCGACTAACAATCAAACAAAGTTGTAACATACACTGCTAACTATAAGGCCAACAGTTCAAATCCACCAACTGCTTCTTAGAAACCCTATGTTGTTGTTGTTAAGTGCTGTCGAGTCGGTTCCGACCCATAGGGACCCTGTACAGGGTTTCTGAGGGTGTAAATCTTTACAGGAGTAGAAAGCCTCATCTTTCTCCCGCTGAGCGGCTGGTAGTTTCGAACTGCTGACCTTAAGGTTCACAGCCCGATTCGTAACCACTACGCTACCAGAGCTCCTTAGAAACCCTATACAGGGTCACTATAAGTCAGGACCAACTCAATGGCATTTAACAATGACAATGTTATAATATTTCAACAACAATTAAAGAATATAGTATAATTTTAAGATAATTCTTATTAACAGTTAAGAATAAAGTATCTAGAATGAGGAAATAATAGAATTACTATACTTATTTTGATCATACCACAATTATAGTACTAAATTTACTTCTAAGTTTCATGTTTAATGTTGTTGTTTAGTGCCATTGAGTCAGTGCCCGTCTATACAAGAGAACAAGACACTGTCTGGTCCTGCACCATCTTCACCATGTTTCTTGTGTTTGAGCCCATTGTTGCAGTCACTGTGCAAATCCATCTCATTGAGAGTTTTCTTCTTTTGTGCTGAATCTCTACCAAGAATGGTGCACTTCTCCAGTGACTGACCTCTCCTGATGGCAGTTCCAAATGACACGAAGTGAAGTTTCACCATTCTCCCTTATAAAAGTATTGTGGTTGTACTTCTTCCTGGACAGATATGTTCTCTGGCAGTCCATGGTATTTTTAATATTCTTCATCAAGAATATATTTCAAAGACATCAATTCTTCTTTGGACTTCCTTATTCTTTCTCAAGCTTTCACATGCATATGAGGTGATTGAAAATGCCATGGCTTGAGTCAGACACAGCTTAGGCTTCAAAGTGATAACTTTGCTTTTAATACTTTAAAGAGATCCTTTGCAACAGATTTTCCCAATGCAATATGCCATTTGATTTTCTGACTGCTACTTCCATGGATATTGATTGTAGTCCAAGCAAAATGAAATCCTTGACAACTTCAGTTTTGTCTCCATTTATCATGATGTTGCTTATTGATCCATTTTGCAGGATTAAAAAAAAATTATGTTGAGTTATAATCCTGATTGTAGTCTGTAGTCTTTGATTTCCATCTGTAAGTGCTTCAAGTCTGCTTTGCTTTCAGCAAGGAAGGCTGTGTCATCTGCATATGGCAACTTTTTAATGAGTCGCCCTCCAAACTTGATGTTGAAGCTGCTGTCTTTTTTAGATAGTGCAGCTCCTCAGATTTTCTCAGCATATGGATTGAATAAGCATGGAAAATGGATAAACATACCTTTATTGATTTTAAGCCATTCAATATCCTTATGTTCTATTTGCACAACTCTTTCTTGGTCTGTGTACAGTTCATTATAACTTTAGAATGAAAAACTTGTATAATGTTGTAATTGTTACCACTATTGATTATAGAAAGGAGCTCTGGTAGCGTAGTGGTTACGAATCGGGCTGCGAGCCGCAAGGTCAGCCGTTCGAAACTTCCAGCCGCTCCGCGGGAGAAAGATGAGACAGTCTGCTCCCGTAAAGATTTACAGCCTTGGAAACCCTGTGTAGGGTCGCTATGAGTCGGAACCGACTCCACGGCACATAACAACAACAACAACATTGATTATAGAAGTACTGTTGGAGATCTTTATGTGGAGCACTGCTGTCCACTATGCAGACACTTCAGTTGCATTTAGGATGAAAGACAGACAGCGTGGAATGCATGATTCCATCATCAGGATAAGTGACAACAACAGCAGCAAAAAAAACTCCCACACAATGTGATCTTTACTGAACTAGGATTAAGAAAAACATTGAGTCTATAGCGGTTCATCTGAAATTGGACAACCCACCTTTCTCAAACTTTGATTTCAACTTTCGCATGTGCATTCACACCATGCATTGTATTGGTCAATGGACCAAAACCACGTGGCGCTTGAGGTAGCTGATATTATCAAAGGAGCCTCTGGAGGATGTTCAAGGTTTATGAGAAATTCATTCTTGAATGTTTCATTAAACTCTGGATGTTTGTTTCTTCTATGATGCCTAGATTCAATGAGGTACTATTTGTATCAATACAAGCTAAACTTTGCTTATTACATTAGTAGTTTTCCTTTTCTCATAAAATGTGGGAAATGAATACTCAGCGCATTCAGATATTCCACATTGAACACAATAGTAGGAGTAGACTTAAAAACAGCAATGCATACATATTTAACTAACATGGCAAATCATATAAATATGATCTGAATATAGTTTATAGAAAATATAGAAGTTTGATTATATTATAACCTTAATTTAAGTGATCCATGAGGAACATTTGAAAATTTCAATTTGTGTAACATTTTCTAATCTTAAAGTTATTTTCTCCTTTTGTTCCATAAATAAATTTATTAACTAGTCTGTGGTGAGTGAATCCACTGAGGTTGAGAAAGGTGAAGTTATTTCTCTAAAGTCACACAGCTAGTGCATGGATGAGTATAGATTTAAATTTGTGATTATCTGACTAGAATGCTCATGTGTTCCTTTTCATTCTGATTCTCCTCTGCTTTTTGGCTTCCCTGGTTGTTCTGACCCAATTTGTGTTTCAAAGTATTTTTGTATTTGCTGTGCATCAGCATTAAGTTAGATGATAGAACAAAGAGAAAGATTTCAGAGTGTAACTCACCTTCTAATGTGCACACAAACATATATCCACTGACAGCTTCTCAAAGTAATTCAAAGAAGTTAGGCATTGAAACAAAAATCAAAAGCCTGCCTGCAAAAAGTCTGCCTTTTAATTGATCTTACTCTTCACTATTTTTTGGAGCAGGTGCAAGGAAATTTAACACAGTCCAGACATTTTTTAAGACAAAAATGTGATACATGTAGAAATATAATAGTAATACTTCCTCACATAAGGAAGATACAGTTCTATGTTGAGTTTGTTGGGAACTTTTATTGAAATTTAACACATATTCAGAAAATAATACACAAATCACAAGTGTACAGCTGACTTCTTACAAAGCAAACACATCTGTATAAGCAGCATCTAAACCAATAAAAAGAATGCTGACAGAGGACATTTGTACATGGGTATTTTTACCTTTGCTGCAAATAAACAGTACATCTATGAATGTGGTCAAGCACACAGTGGGCAAAGTTATGAATACTTCTAAGCATAACCAAACTCCTTGCGAGAATATGTTGCTGGGTTTGGGGTCCAGGATCATACTCTCGGGGACATTAAGGTTAATTGTATGATGTAGTCCACAAAGATAATGTTCTACATCCTGTTTTGGTGAACAGTGACTAGGATCTTAAAATCTTGTGAACCAGCCATCTGAGGTTCACCTATAGATTTTTTCCTGTGTGGAGGAAAAAAGAGTGATGAAAATTGAGGATGACTGGGAACAACTAATTCAATGGATTAATGGATCACATGAACATCATTCTCCATGACTCTGAGGTCAAAAGAACTAGATCATGTCTGGCAACCTGTACTAACTACAATGAAAGTGATCACATTAGAAGGTTCTAGATAGAGCGAGGGAAAATGTGGAACAAGACTCAAAATCATAAAAAAGATCAAGCTTACTGGTTGGAGAGAGACTAGTCACCCTTTGGTGGTGGTTATGTGCCGTGGAGTCGGTTCTGACTCATAGCCACCCTGTACAGGGTTTCCAAGGCTGCAAATCTTTATGGAAAGCAGAAATCTTCATCTTTCTCCCACGGAGCAGCTGGTAGTTTCGAATTGCGGACCTTGCAGTTTGCAGCCCAATTCGTAACCTCTACGCTACCAGAGCTCCTTAGTTACCCTTTAGGTCTGGAAATATACTCACCCCAATGACTCAATTTTCAGTCAAATAATAGATCTATAAAGGGAACAGAAACACTATTGAAGTACACTCATCTTAGAATTAGCAACCATTTGTGATCAGAGGGACAGTATATTACCAGTGATAAAGTTCATAAGGATAATGAACAGAAGGAATGGAAATAGGAAATGTAGAGAGGAGGTGGGATACGTAATATTACATTATTGGCATTGCAATCAGTGAGATAAAACAAAATGTGCATGAATTGCTGAATGGAAAACTGATCTGCTTTGCAATCCCTAATCAAATTCATAATAATAAGTTAAAAAAAATAAAAAGGTAGATAGTAGACACCATTTCATCCTCTTCCAATCTCATCCTAATCCTGACACAAGTGATTAATTTGCCTGATAGTGAATTTCATATAAATTGAATCACATAGGATTTATAAGTATCATTCTTTCTCTGAGAGTTTTGACTAAATTTTCAGACATTTATTTATGATTGAGAAGTGTTACGTACAATTGCCTATTTCAAAACTACCTCTTTCTTCATCTCTGCTCCCCTCTCATGTTCTACTTTTCCCTTTCCATCCTTCCTTTATATTAGTTTGCTTGCGTTTATAAGAAATAATTGTATTATGTCGAAATTTTTTCTATTAAATACAGCCCTCCATTTTTACTGCCACCAACATGGAATCAGATATTTGATACAATGAATTATTAAGTGTCTCTTCTAGCCATAGTCTTTGTAAACTTATACCAAATGACTTTTTCCTAATGATTCTGGGTAGGAAAAGGTGGAGGAAGATGCTAGTAGATTATATGATTCAGTTGTGAGTGATTGTCAGTAGGGCTAATTGTGATTGGTCTTTTTGCCATCCTGCTGGGTATAAAATAAACCATCTCAGAAACAGAAGGGGATATTTCACTAACAGTTAAAGAAGAAGAGCTGAGAGTGGAGTGTATCCTTTGGACTCCAGGAACACAGTTTTGACACTGGCGGAGTAGCAAAGGAGCACAGCAGCAGAGCCAAGAGCTAGAGCACAAGACAGGGTAGTGAGCTTCCCAGCTTCCCAGCTCACAGCACAAGTCAAGCTGAAGGACTTTCAGCAAGAGACTTGCTTGAAGAGTGCAGTGCCTCCAGATACTTAATTTGGGGAGCTAGGCTTACTGGAAATAGAGCCCAGTGCATTCAAGCTGAGGCTTGTGGGGTTGTGGGTATTTACTGTTGTTGTTAAGTGACATTGAATCAGTTCTGACTCATAGCTATCCTGTATAGAGTTTCCAAGGAGCAACTGATGAATTTGTACCATGGACCTTGCTGTTCAAATCAACCTTGCAGTCCAGTGCATTCTATAGAACCACACCAGGGCATTTATTAGTAGCCCTAAAAGAGCTGTGTAATGTTCCCAGGCAGAAATAAGTCCATCTGTGGGTATGACTGAGGAAAGGCTGTCCTAACTGGTAGGACTAAGTCCTGGACATTTTGTACCCCAAATTGTGACCTGCTAACTTTCCTATAGGTTCCATAACTGAGTACAGTATCTGAGTTCTGAGTGATTCCACTCATAACCACTCATTCCACTCATAACTACTACACTACCAGAGCTCTCTCTCTCTCTATATAAAAGCTCTGGTAGCATAGTGGTTATGAGTTGGGTTGCCAACCTCAAGGTCAGCAGTTTGAACCTACCAGCGGTTCCACGGGAGAAAGATGAGGCATTCTTTCCCCCTAAAGATTCACAGCCTCAGAAACCCTATGCAGGGTCACCATGAGTAGGAACCAACTCCACGGTACTTAACAACAACAACAACATATGCATATATGTTGATGAGTCAGAACCAACTTAATGGCACTTACTATATATATTTATTTATATATAAAATAAGACTTTTCGACTTTTTCTTCCATACCCATTCAGGCCTGTGTCGCTCTTCATGAATCTACATTCAAAATGTTGTGTGCCAAAGTTGTGTATATTTCACTATTTACCTCTATCCTCTTTAGCCCTTGCATAACTTCCTGTGTCTTCAACGGTCTTCATCATTCTTTTGACAACCTCCCTCTTCTTGTGTATTGCCCTCCCTGTCACCTGAGCTAACATGTTTTTATGCTCTAGCCAGTGAATTACTCTCCCTCTTCCGACAACCATCAAATAATGTTTTTTTTCAGTATGATAACCTTTTCTTAAGTTTTCATAATAGCGGTCTCATACAATATTTGTCTTTTTGTGATTGACAAATTTCACTCAGCCTAAAGTCCTC
>NW_006408792.1:790589-793669 GCF_000296735.1 Chrysochloris asiatica | reverse complement strand
TCCTGTGCCCATTTTGGTTTGCTTGCTTTATCTTGGAGAGGTATTGTCAAATAATTTCTGACACATAGTAACTGTATATATAAGAGAATGTTGTTAAGTGTCATCGAGTCGATTCTGACTCATAATGACCCCTATATAGGGTGCCCAAGGAGTGGCTGGTGTGCCCAAGGAGTGGCTGGTGCCAAGGAGTGCTGTCCTTGTGATTAGCAGTCCAGTGCTTATCCTACAGCACTAGATATTAGTTCCTTGTCTGATACGATTTGCAAAAAAAAAAATTCCCATTCAGTGGGCTCCCATTTTACTCATTTGGTGAAATTTTTTGAGGCACATAAGTTTGCCTGATTTTCAGGAGGCCCCAGTCACCAATTTTGTATTCTGCTATTAGTGTGTTTTTAGTAGCACTTGATAGTATACTTGTCCCATATATTACTGTCCCTAAATTTGTCATTGATTTTCATTGATGATATTTATAGTTCTAGGT
Organism: Chrysochloris asiatica; assembly: GCF_000296735.1. Lineage (NCBI taxonomy): Eukaryota > Metazoa > Chordata > Mammalia > Afrosoricida > Chrysochloridae > Chrysochloris > Chrysochloris asiatica. The sequence goes on along the minus strand of NW_006408792.1, from coordinate 793,188 downwards.
TTCCCATTTAGGTTTTAATCCACATTGAATGTGATGCTCAGAGTGTCAGGACTATCATCTTCATCTGTTTGATTTGATTTTCCATATCTTTGTTATAGAGGGTTTGTACTATCTTTTTGCCTAGTCCCTCATCTTCATTCCTTTTCAGAACTAGCTTGTTTTGAGGAGTTCTCGTGTGGCACTGTATTATTAACACAGGACTGCTAATCACAAAGTTGGCAGTTGAAACCCACTAGTTGCTCTTGGAAACCCTATACAGGTTTGCTACAAGTCAGAACTAACTCAACAGCAGTTAACAACAATGGCAAGCTTATTTCAAAGCATTATAATGAATGATAAATTACCATTGTCAAAATAATTGAAAGTATAAGCATGTATAAGGAGCTTTGGTAGTGTAGTGATTACAAGTCGGGTTGATAACTGCAAGATGAGTAGTTAGAAACTACCAGCTGTTCCATGGGAGAAATATGAGACTTTCTGCTCCTGTAAAGATTTACAGCCTCAGAAACCCTATACGGAGTCACTATGAGTAGGAACCAATCCCACCGCACACCACCATCCCCAAAACTATGTATTGATTTGGAAGTTTTCTTGACATATATGTGCATGAGTGTGTGCTATCCATTTTGCTCCTCAAATGTTGTTGTACATTTACAAATAAATATTTTTGCTACTAGAAATTAAAATGTTTTATTTTAAAAAGAGAAAATGAAAGCACTGTATATTAGATTTCTGTGACTGTCATAATAAATCACCACAATTTTGGTGTGTTAAAACAACTGAAATATATTCTCTCACAGTTCTGGAAGCCAAGAATATGAAATCAAGCTGTTGGCAGGGCCATGCTTTCTTTACAGGATCTAGGGGAAATTCCTTTTCTAGTCTTTTTTTTAAGCTTCTGTTAGGTAGTATAGTGGATTACTAGTTGTGCTTCTAATTGTAAGGTCAGCAGTTGAAATCCACCAGATACTCCATGGAAGAAAGATGAAGCTTTCTGCTCTAGTAGAGATTTATAGGAGTTCCGGTTTGGGGGTTGGGCAAGCAGAGACAGACAGTGAAAATTCCTCTGCTAAAACGCCCCCAAAACCAGAGAAAGAATGGTCCGCAGAAAAACTGCGGAGTTTTGGATCTTGTTTAAAGTTCTGGATGCCAGTTCCCTACACCCATTGAGAAGAAATCTGCCAGTGGAAGTAAAATACAGTGATTTCTGAATAGATCCAGCCATGGCAGCCTGCAGCCAGAAGTCCTCAGGCTAGAGGGCAGGGGCCTCAGCCAAGCTGAGGCAGCTATCCAGTGCCAGAAGCTTCAGAGCAGCAAGTCTGACGGGAGAGGTGTGACCGAGTATTTGTCTTTCACTTTTCATTTTTCACATATATCTCCTCTTCACCCTGATCCTGTCCTCACTGCATAGCCCAGACACCTTCAAGCGGGTGAGGGTCCAGCATTGCTCCCATAGCTTTCCAATGGCATAGAGAGGAAACCCTCAGGTTGCTTCTTATGACGTTTTCACCCTGGGAACCAGTCCCATAGTTAACCTAGGGGGAACCCTTTGCATAGCAAAGGTCAGTGAACAGTGTCAATCACAATTTTATTTTTGTTTTTGATTGTCTCTGCTTTTATTTAGTTTCAGAACAAAACAAAATTACATCAGTGAATTCAGAGGACCTGTGAGGCCAGCCAAAGATAAAAATATTAACAAAATCAAAGAAGGGAAAAATATAGAAACAGAGATCCAGGTGGTGAGGAGGTTGAGTAGATGGCAGGATACAAGAGATTGCCTTAAATGCAGGGAAAGCTTAACAGACTATAGGGTAACCCCAAAGAAAATGAATACTTCACAATTTACCATGAAAATGAAGGTCCAAGCAGAACAAGGAAACATTAAAACAAAGAAGAAACCAATAAGAAATAGCACACACACAAAAAACATGAACACAACACAAGAAGACATGCAGAACAAAGGAATGAACAGCATCACAAAAATTAACATAATGACAGCAGTTAATCCACACCTATCAATAATTACACTGAATGTCAATGGATTAAATGCACCAGTAAAGAGACAGACAGTGGCTGAATGGATAAGAAAACCAGATCCTTCAATATGCTGCCTGCAAGAGATAAAACTTACACACAAAGACAAAAACAGACTAAAAATTAAAGGATGGAAAAAATATACCAAGCTAACAGCAATGAAAAACAAGCAGGAGTGGCAATACTAATCTTTGATGGAATAAACTTTAAGGCAAATATCACCATAAGAGATAAAGAAGGACACTATCTCATGATTAAAGGATCAATTGAGTAAGATGACATAACCATAACATAACATAACCATCTACAGTCCAAATGACAGATTACCAAGATATATAAAACAAACCCTACTAGAATTGAAGAAATAAATAGATAAACCTATAATTATAGTGGGGGATTGTAATACACCACTTTCAAAAGGGGATAGAACAACCAGAAAGAAACTCAGCCAAGCTACAGAGGAACTCAACAGCATAGTCAACCAATTTGACCTCATAGACGTGTACAGAGCATTCAATCCAACAACAGCACAATATCTTTTCTTCTCCAGGGCACATGGAACATT
>NW_006408792.1:787627-789264 GCF_000296735.1 Chrysochloris asiatica | reverse complement strand
CCTATTCAATATTGTGCTCGAAGTCTTAGCCACAGCTATATGGCATGATAGGGAAATCAAGGATATCCGAATTGGAAAAGAGGAAATAAAACACTCTCTATGTGCAGATGATATGGTTGTATATATAGAAAACCTCAAAGAATAAGTAAAAAAGCTACTAGACCTCATTGGAGGATTCAGCAAAGTTGCAGGATATAAAATCAACATCCAAAAATCAGTTGGTCCTCTATACAAATAACAATAGTGCTGAAAAGGACATTAGGAAAACAATACCATTTACAATAGCCACCCAAAGGATGAAATATTTATGAATAAATGTAACCAGTGAAACAAAGGACCTATACAAAGAACACTACAGGACACTATTACAATAAACCAAAAGAGACCTACAAAAATGGAAGAATATACCATGCTCTTGGATAAGAAGACTTAACATTGTAAAAATGTCAATACTGCCCAAAGCAATTGACAAATATAATACAATTCCCATCCAGATTCCAATGACATTCTTCAAAGAGATGGAAAAACAACTACAAACTTTATATGGAAAGGAAAGAGACCAAGGATAAGAAAAACACTGCTTTAAGAAGAAGAACAAGGTGAGAAGCCTCTCAGTCCCTAATTTCAAAATTTACTACACAGGGCTGCAGTGGTCAAAACAGCTTGGTACTGGTATAATGAAAGATATATTGATCAATGGAACAGAATTGAGAATCCAGAAATTAACCTATCCACATACAGCCAACTGATTTTTGACAAAGTTCCTATGTATATTGCATGGAGAGGAGATAATCTCTTCAACAGATGATGTTGGCAGAATTGGAAAGTGATATTCAAAACTGAAACAAGATCTTTACCTCACGCCTTATAAAAAACCCAACTCAGCATGGATTGAAAACTAAATGTGAATCCCAGAATTACAAAGGCCATCAATGAAAAAATAGGGAAACATGTGAGAGCTCTAATACAGGGCATACACAGACTACCAAACATTTTGAAACTTAAACAAACAAACAAACAAATAGACAAAATAAATCAATGGGACATACTAAAAATTAAAGACTTATGTGCATCAAAAGACTTCATCAAAAGAGTAAAAAGGGAGTCTACAGAATGGGAAAAAAATCTTTTGCAATGACACATCAGACAAGGGAGTAATTTCCAAAATATACAGGAACCTACAACACCTCTACAAGAAAAGGACAAATAATCCAATTAAAAAATGGGCACAAGACACGAATAGAAACTTCATCAAGGATGAGATCCGGGCAGCCAACAAACATATGCAGAAATATTCATAATCACTAGCCTTTAGAGAGATACAAATGAACAACAACAATGAAATATCAAATCACACCTGCAATAATAGAAAAGATCAATAAAGTAGAGGACAATAAGTGTTGACAAGGATGTGGAGAGACTGGGACCCTACTATATTATTATTGGGATTGTAAAATGATCCAACCACTCTGGAAAACAATATGGCGCTTCCTCAGAAGGTTGGAAATAGAGATATTTTATGATCCAGCAATTCCTCTACTTGGTATTTGCCCACGAGAAATACGAGCCATAATGCGAGTAGATATATGCACACCAATGTTCATAGCAGCACTGTTTACAACAGCAAAAACATGTAG
>NW_006408792.1:771743-786647 GCF_000296735.1 Chrysochloris asiatica | reverse complement strand
GCAAAACCGGCAGACAGCCTCTTCATACCCTGCAAGCAATAATGCCCCACAAACACTAATGCCCTCTGCAAGCAACAATACCCTCGCAGACTTAAGTCTGCGTCCGTCTCTTATTTCCTCTCTTTCAGGGAGGGATCTTTACAGAAGAAGAATGGTATTATTCAGACAAGACAATCTTTAAGATAAGTTAAACCAGTAAACCCTACTTAAACCAATATTCCTTTCTTCCTTACTGGGTGTAACCTTCACATGGATCAAAATATTCCTTTCTTCCTTTCTGGGTTTAACCTTCACTTGGATCAAACTGATTGAACCCAGGGTGGTCTAAGGGAGTTGCCCCCATTGTCCTTAATCCCGTATTCCCAGAATTTACCACTCCACCCCAAGTGAATAGACCCCGGGCAGTTCCTCTCCAGAGCCTCTCTGCTTAATCCCAGTAAACCTGTCCTTGTTCATCCTCTGAGGAAGTTTTACTGCCTTGGTTCTAGGGGGAAAATCTTGAACTTAGAAACTTAGGGGAATATTGCATTTCTCTGTGGACATCCAGGGCTCATGTTTGGAATTAAATAAATATGACTAAACAATTTGATGAAAAACAATTTGCTATTAACTGCCAAGTGGCTAGATCTGTTACACTCAGGCCTATAGGGCCTTGAACCTCTGCACAGTCTGCAACAAGGAATAGCCTGAAACATCACCAGAGAAAGCTTATAAGTCCATCTTCAGCCTATAACTGTTTGGAATAACTAACATGGAGCTAGAACTTGCCTAATGAAGGAGGCTCCCTGCAGAGCCTTTGCATTGCACAAGACCATAGGTGGAATCCTGATCATCATCCAAAATCTTCTGAGGTGGGACATTCCCATGTGAAAGGACAAGCAGCCCAGTGTGGACCAGCTAGAAGAATAGAAGATACTTCTTGAAAGAATGACCAACAGAAAACAAAACAAAAACAAAAAATAACCAGTAACAGCAGTCCAATTGACTACTACAAGAACAATCAAGTTGTTCCTCAGGGAGCCATCAAGGCAAGTGGTCAGGTTCCCTCAAGTCAAACCCCCTTCCAAGACTGAAACTCAAATGGAATACACTAGCAGGCATATGGTCCTGCTGCTGACCACGTTGGTCACCAATAAGGTAAGTAGGGGAAAAACAGCAATGAAGTTGTGAACCAAGTCCAACCACGTTCAATACACTCCTGCTAATGTCGATTGAGACCTGGTTAATCAGCAGTATGATGAGACCTGGGGACTCCTGGGCCCATGGGCAGGGACATGGCCCCAGTGGACTAGAACTTAGTGTGAAGCATACAGCTGATACAGAGAGGGGAGATGCACAAGAATACCCACACTTGCAGATAGTACCCATTTGACCTGGCATCAATGGTTGGATGATCAGAACATGACTAAAGAAGGAAGAGGGAAAAAAAAAAAAAAAGGAATAACCCACTACAAGTGGATGATCTTGACCTATGCTTGTGGATACAGTATGACAAAGGAGAGGATAAATCTCTACAGTGAGGATCATTACCACCCCCTTGATAGACAGGGTCGATGGGGGGTGGGGGAAAGAACTAGTCATTGGCTACCCAAAATGGGGGGAACTACAAAGGCAAAACGTGACTGGCTTACAAGCTTTCAATAAGGAACCTAGCTCAGAGGATACAGGGAAAGATAAAACCTCTACCAATTGTTTCCAACCTGTCTGAATGGGGTTAATAAAGGTGACGGGGAATGGACTTTTGTGGTTCAATAGAGAATAATTGTCATCAGGTCTGACAGTGAATGTTGGAAAGGTAAATGTAAATGTTTGGTAACAAAAGGAGGGGAGAAGCTGATTTTGCAGTCCAGGAGTGGAACTCCCTGGAACCATCAAGGGAGAAAAGCGAAGTGTGAGACTGTCTGGAGAGGCAGTGACACTAGGGATGGAGGCAGAGGCAATGACAAGGACAGAAGGAGCTGCTGGGGACTCTTGACTAAGGGAGGGAGCTGGGTTGTGGGCTGGCAGCCGGGGGGCAGGAGTGTGGGGTATTACTTTTGGGTATTTAATGATGCATGCAGGAAATTGTGATCATTGCAATGAAACAAAGCATGATAGGATGAATGTAAAGATTATGTTCACCCATGTAAACTAACATATAATTCACAATAAAAACTTAAAAAAAGATTCACAGTCTCCAAAATCATATACAGGGTCAATATGAATTGGAGTCGACTTGATGGCATACAACCATCACCACTATCACCAGCTTCTGTTGGCATCCCATGTACCTGAGCACTTCTTGGTTCGTCTCTGCATTACTCTAATATCTGAGATCCATAACTTAATTAAACCTGCCAAATACCTTTTCCAAAGACAGCCCTGTTTACGGATTCTGAGGATTAAGATGTGTATTTATTATTAGTTGTTTTTTTGTTTTTTGGGGGCGGCAATTCAAACCCCTGTTGTTGTAGTTAGGTGTTGTCAAATAATTTCTGACCCATAATAACCATATATACAGCAAAATGAAACATAGCCTCATCCTGAGCCATCCTAAATTATCACTATGCTTGAGCCCTTTGTGGAAGCCACTGTGTCAGCCTATCTCCTGGAGGTTTTTTTGTACTGACCTATTTTACCTAATATGATGCCCTTCTCCAGAGACTGGTCCTTCCTAATAACATGTCCAAAGTACATGAGACAGGCTTGCAATCCATGCTGCTAACGACCATTATGGTTATATTTCTCCCAAGAAAGATTTGCTCATTCTTCTGGCAGTCTATGGTATATTCAATATCCTTTGGCAACATTATAATCCATATGCATCTTTATTCCTATGATATTTTTTCTTCATTGTCCAACTGTATTATGCATATTGTTGTTGTTGTTATGAAGTGCTGTTGAGTCGGTTCCGACCCAGAAAAACCCTGTATAGGATTTCCAAGGAGTAGCTGGTGAGCTTGAACCACTGATCTTGCAGTTCAAACGGCTTTGTAGTCTGGCGCATTAACCCACAGAGCCACACCAGGATGATTGAAAATACCATCAATTGGGTCAGGCACGCATTAAGCCTCAAAGGGACATCTTTCCTTTTTAATATTTTAAAATAGACTTTTGCAGTAGACTTACGTGATGCAATATTTCATTTCTTTCTTGACTACTGCTTCTATGAGGATTCTGAAATCCTTGACAACTTCAATCTTTTCTCCGTTTATCATGATGTACTTTATTGGTTAAGCTGTGAGAGTTTTTGATTTCTTTGCGTTGAGGTATAATCCATACTAAAGGCTGTAGTCTTTTCATCAGTAAGTACTTCAAGTACTCTTTGCAATCAACAAGGAATGTTGTGTTATCTCAGATTGGTAATGTTGTGCTGTCTCATCACAGACTGTTAATGAGTCTCCTTGAAATTCTGATGTTATGTTCTTCTTCCTATAGTCCAGCTCCTCAGATTATTCGTTCAGTATATGAATTGAATAAATGTGGAAAGAATACAACACTATTGTATACCTTTCCTGAATTTAAGCCATGCGGTCTATGTACAGGTCTATCCTGAGTACAATTAAGTGTTCTGGAATTCTCATTTTCCCCAGTGTTATCCATAATTTTTTATGATCTTCAAAGTTGAGTGGTTTTTTATGGCCTGCTTTCAGCCAAGATCCATGTGATGTCAGCAATAATATCCCTCCTGTTATGGCCTTTTCTATGCCTTAGTGTGGCACTGTGAGTTAATGCAATGGACTGCAAAGCCCATTTGAGCTGCAAGGTCAGTGGCTCAAGCTCCTCAGAAACTCTATACAGGGTTGCTATGTGTCAGAACCGACTCAATGGCAGTTAACAGCAAAAACAACACATTCTCTTCAGAAACCAGCTTTAATTTCTGTAAGTGCCCTTCCAGAATGTACTGCTGAAGCAATTTTTAATTACAAGAGTGTTAGGTTTGGTGACGCTTGGAGCTGCCTTTGGGCTGAGGCTTCTGGTGGAGTGGTGTGCTTTATGGGTATTAATCAGCAGCACTAAAAGAGCTTTGTTAGCATTGCCGAGGGCCTGAGAAAGGCCTGCCTGCTGCCATGGCTGAGGAGTGGTTGTCCTTACTGAAAGAACTGTGCCCTGATTGCTTTCTGCATTGTTACTTGCGAAATTTCCTAATAAACCCATGGTGTCTGAGTTCTGTGTGGCCATTGCAATGAATTATTGAACCCAGCTGTGTACAGAGTACTATGGGAGGCATGGTTTGGTGCTCTTTTTTTTTTTCTCCAAAATCCAATCACCAGTAATTATCAATGCATCTTGATTGCATGTTTGATTAATTTCAGACTGCAGGAATTGGTAAATATTAATTTCTTCCTGTTTAGCATTATTGGTTGGTGCATAAATTTGAATAATAGTTATATTAACTGGTCTTCTTTGATTGCCTATATTCTATCACTGACAGTGTTGTACTTTTGGATAAAACTTGAAATGTTCTTTTTGATAATGAATGTGATGTTATTCCTGTCAATTTGTCAGTCCTGGATCAGCAGGCCATATGATTATCTGATTCAAATGGCCATCTCAGCTCGCTATACCTTTGATATCTTCACGTATTCTATTTCATTTTTGACAATTTTCAATTTTCCTAGATTAATGCTTCCTACATTGCACATTCTGATTACTAATGGATGTTTATAGCTTTTTTTTTGAGTCATGCAATACCAGCAGATGAAGGTTCCAGAAGCATTACTGTAACCTCACTGATGAGATTGATTCTACTTTGAGGAGGCAGTTATGTTTTTTGTGTTTCCCAAACTTTGAGGCTAATTCTCATGCACTATGTCAGGCAATGTTTCATTGCTGCTCATAAAGTTTTTCACTGGACAAGTTTTGCATAGATTTTCAGGTCCTTCTTCCCAACCTTAATCTGGAAGTTCTTATGAAACCTATCCACACTGGGTGACTATGCTGTTGCTAGAAATACTGATGGCATAACTTCCAGAATCCCAATAACATGCAAGCCAACACAGTACAACAAACTGACAGACAGGTTGAGGGTCAAGCCACTACAAATAATTATTAAAATATTTTCTTTATCATTGATTTATCAGAAGAAACAAAGACTTAGTGTTATCAAGTGGATTCCGACTCAAAGTGACCATATAGAATGAAATGATGGTGATGGTGGTGATGTGTGGAGTCGGTGCCGACTCACAGTGACCCTGCAAAGGGTTTCTGAGGATGTAAATCATTATGGGAGCAGAAAGCCTCATGTTTTTTCCCATGGAACCACTGGTAGTTTCAAATGGCTAACCTTGTGGTTAATAGCCTTACCTGTAACCACTAATCTCCCAGAGTTCCTTATAGAACAGACTAAAACTCTCTATTAGGGTTTCCATAGCTGTTACTATTTAAAGAAGCAGATAGCCAAATCTTTCTGTGGAGTGGCTGGTGGGTTTGAACTGTAAACCTCTTGGTTAACAGCTGAATCTTAATCACTAGCTGGTACTCCAAAAGGATGTACCAGAGCTCTTTGCAGGATTAATGAAAAGTTCTAAAAGTCAATTTTAATTGCTGCATGAAATTTAGGTTTTTGCTTTTGTATTTTTTGATATTTGTCATATATTTAAATAAATTGCTGAAATAAATGTAAAAGTCAGTGGTTTTCATTTCAAAGGCAGCAAGCAGTTAAGTTCCTTTAACGGTTGGATTGTTTAGTACTGTTAAAAAAAAAAAAAAAAAAAGACCCTGTAAATCAATAGTAGTTCAGTGGAATTTGTTTTATCTAAAACACTGTGAAGAGAGTAAACATGACTTTACCCGGTACTGCAATTTTGGAGAAAATACCAGGAAAAATGTGAGATAAGGCTGGAAAGACTTTTAAAAAAGACTTACGGTAAAAAATATGTTATTATGGCAATTGTTGTTGTTGTTGTTAACTGGTGTGGAATCAGTTCTGATGCATAGCGACCCTGTATAGGGTTTACAAGGAGCTACTGGTGAGCTTGATCCACCAACCTTGTGGTTCAAACTCACTTTGCAGTCCAGCGCATTAACCCACAGTGCCGCACTGTACATAATATGTAAACCCATGACTTATTTGCCTTCATTCCTATGTGAGTAGTTGCCTATAATGATATGAGGACTTGAGGAAATCATCATAACATGAAGTTTAATTGTATGGTAATATAATTAAAAACGTTTTTTAAAATTGTGGTTTGGGTGAAAGTTTACAGAGAAAACCAGTTTTCCTTTCAGCAATTTATAAACCGTTTGTGACATTATATGCATTCCTTCAATGTAACAACATTTTCCTACATCCTTCCTGGGTTTCCTGTTTCCGTTCATCATTCTGTCCTGTCCCTTCTTCCCTTCTGAGCTTTGTTTTGGGGAAATATTGTCACTTTAGTTTCATTTAACTAATTGTTCTGGGGAGTACATTCTTCATGGTTGTATTGTTCATTTCATAGACTTTTATTCATTTGTCAGTTTGTTGTACTGTGGTGATTTCTGTGTTGCTGTGATGTGGGAAGCTATGCCACTGGTATTTCAAATAGGAGGATCACTCATGGTATCCATGTTTCATGAGTGCTTCCAGATTACACAGACTAACAGAAGGACTAGACAAACCACTTCTGAAAAATCAGCCACTAAAAATGAATAAAAATTGAACAGTGTTTAATAAAATGCCAGAAGATGAGGCCATCAAAGTAGAGATGATCTTAAAGAATTGGATGGAGCAAAGCTTTTGGGACCTTCATTTGTTGATGTGGCATGAATCAAAATGAGAAGAAGGAGCTACAAACATCTATTAATATTTAGAACATGGAATGTATGAAGTATGAATCGAGGAAAATTGGAAGATGAAACACACAAAGATCTGTATCCTGGAATTAGGGGGCTGAATAGGCAATTTTGAATTGGACAGTCATGTGTTTTATTATGTTAGGAATAACAAATTGAAGCAAACTCTCAACACGTTCATCTTCTAAAAGAACATTTTAAGTTCTGTCGTGAAGTACAGTGTGTGTGTGACAGGGTAGTAGCCAAATTCTTGTTAGGAAGACCAGCTAGTATGGCTGTTACTCAAATTTATGCACTAACCACTAAAACAAAATATGTAGAGATATAAGAATTCAACCACTTTTTGCCATCTGAATGTGATCTAACATGCAATCAAGATGCATTGATAATGACTCATTGTTGGGATACAAAAGTTGGAAACAAAGAGTAAGGATAGGAAAACATGGCCTTCACCCTGGAGACAGCATGATAGAATTTCACAGGATGAATGACTTACTCAACGTAAATAACCCCTTTACAATGACATAAAATGGAGACTATATATCTGAACCTCACCAGATGGAATAAAGAAGAATCAGATAGACTGTATCTATGGAAAGAAATAATGGAGAAGCTCAATATGATAGCTAAAACAAGGCCAGGGCCTAATGCAGAACAAACCATCTATTGCTCATATTCAAGTTCAAGTTTAAGGGGAATAAACATTTTAAAAATTTCACAAACGATAAAATGCATTCTTAACTATATTCCATCTGAATTTCTAGATCATGTCAAGAATAGATTGAACACTATTGAACACTCTGATGCATTGAACACTAATGGACAAAGACCAGAGGAATTGTGGGATAATAATCAAGAACATCATACATGAAGAAAGCAAAAGTTCATGAAAAAGATAGGAAAGAAAGAAAGGAACTAAATGGATGTCAGAAGAAACTCTGAAATTTGCTCTTGAACACAGAGACACTAAAGTCATTAGAAGAAAAGATGAAGTAAAAGAGCTGAATATATAAAAGTTGTTGTATGGCATAGTAGTATAAGCACTGGACTGATAACCACACAGTAGGAGATTCAAACCTCACCAGCAGCTCCTTGGAGGTCCTAGAAAGTGTCACTATGAGTTGGGACCAACTTAATGGCACTTACAAACCACTATATATAATTACTGCTTGTGCTGATAGTTGTATGTCATCAAGTCAGTTCCAAGTCATAGCAATCCTGTATTAGGTCTCCCAGGCTATAACTCTTCATGGGAGCAGAAACCCACAGCATATGTACATTCTTACACACATTTGCTACATATCATCAATTACAGTTTCCTTAATGTAACACCACTTATACCACTTTCTGACTGTGTTTCCTGTTTCCATTATTATTTCCTAACTCTTCTAAACTATGTCCTAGGGTAGGTACTGCCCTTTTGATCTCTAATAGTTACTTATTCTATGGTGTGTGTATTTCAAATATGAATGGGGGCATTCTTGAGTAATGAGATTATAGACTTTTGACATTTTTTGGTGCATCTATGTATATCCTAAATCCTATGCAGCTAGTAAGCATTATGATTATGGCTAGAGAACTTTGTTATTTTAGAAAAAAAAAATAAAAAAATAAAAAGGTAGCTAATACAATTCAATGTCATTGACAGTAATGATGTTTGGAATCTATTTTGGCTGTGACCATTAATATAGTTGAGGAGTTGACAGTAAACTGCATACTGTCTGAATCTTTGGATGAATTCTGCCTAATACCCCACCCTCAAGGTAATTTAAACATGTTTTTCTTAGAGTTTACGTGATTAAATACATACATATGTCTATGTATATACTTATACACATGAGCTCTGTTATGCATTTGGCTGCTAATCACAGTTTGAATCCACCAGATACAGAAGACAGATGAGACTTTCTGCTTCTGTAAAGATTTATAGCCTCAGAAACCTATACAGATCCCTATGAGTTGGAATTTTCTTAACTGCATAAAAACAACAGAAACACATTACCAAAAAATATTCGGTAGAGAATCATCTTTGGTTAGTCAGTTTGTATAAATTGCCTGAGTTATGAAGTTTGTGTATAGAATTTGTTAACTTGAAACTAAGACTTTGGAATCTAGGCACATTTCTGACATCTTAATTTGTTCATATGGAAATATTCAGTATGCTTTTCTTGATTTTCTTTTTCTTTTAGAATCTTGGATTTCAATCTGAATATGTTTCCTTGATATTTTATGCTGTAGAGAACTGCACAATGCTATTTTACCATGCAAATATACAAAGCATAATGGTTTTACATAACGATATGATAAAGATTTCAAGGCAGATGCTTCTCAAAAAACAGAAAACAAAACAAAAAAACATACCAAACCTCAGGACTCCCTCCTGTGCTATGAACGTATAAGGTTTAAACCATGCTTTCCTTGGCCATATGACTTTATTTTACATTTTTCTGAAACAGAAAGAAAATATTATTTCTGTCTCTTGATAGTTAAGACAAGGCAAGCACTGTTTCCAAGTTTTTAAATCTCTCTCTGACCATAGTTTCTTTATCTTAATCTGCCTATGTCCTGGTGTGGCGCTGTGGGTTAATGTACCAGACAGCACAGCCGTTTTAACTGCAAGGTTGGTGGTTCAAGCTCACCAGCTGCTCCTTGGAAACCCTATACAGGGTCACTATGGGTTGGAATCAACTCAACGGCACTTAACAACAACAATGGTGCTTTCAATGAATCTGACACCATTCCTCTTCAATTTATCATTCTCAGCATAGTAAACCATGTGATTGTCAGATTCAAAATGGCTGATACCAGTGCATTTTATTCACTAATGCCTAGGATACCAATCTTTATGCGTTCCATTTTATTTTTGGCAACTTTCAATTTTGCTAGATTCATACTTTGCACATTTGATGTACTGATTTTTAATGGATGTTTGATAAACTGACAAGTGGTATGAGTGGTGGAGAACGAGTATGGAGAATGACTATTCTAGACCACTAATTATGTCCAAATATATGCCAAGATTGTATTCTTTCATCATACTTATTCAGTCTGTATGCTGACAAGTAATTCTAAAAGCTGAATTATTTGAAGAAGAATGTGGCCTCAGGATTTATGGAAGACTCATTAACAACCTGCAATATGAAGATGATACAACTTTGCTTGCTAAAAATGAAGAGTACTTAAAATACTTATGGATGAAGATCAAAGACCACAGACTTCATGATGGGTTGCACCTCAATGTAAACAAAACAAAAATCCTCACCACTATATCAACAAATAACATCATGATAAATGGAGAAAATATTTAAGTTATAGAAGACTTCATTTTGCTCCATCCTCTATCACATTCATGGAAGCAGCAGTCAAAAAATGAAATGATGTATTACCTTAGGCAACTCAGTTGCACAAGAACTCTTTAAAATGATTAAAAGCAAAGATGTTAGTTTGAGGACTAAAATGTGCCTGACCCAAGTCATAGTATTTCCAACTGCTTCATATACATGTAAAAGTTGGACAATGAGTAAGGAAGTCCATAGAAGAGTCAATATGTTTGAATTATGGTGTTGGCAAATAATACTGAAAAGACCATAGACTGCCAGCAAAACAAACAAATCTGTCTTGGAAGAATACAGCTAGAATGCTCCTTAGAAGCAAGGATTATACGACTTTATCTCTCGTACTTTGCTCATGTTGGCTTTCCTTATTTATTTTCCAACTTTTGCATATATATTAGAGGAATGAAAATGTCATTTTCATTTAGGTCAGATGCATCTTGGTCATCAAAGTGACATGTTTGCTCTATCACACTCTAAAGAGGTCTCTTACCACAGATTTGCCCAGTGCAATACATGGTTTAATTTCTTGACTCTGCTTCCACAGGGATTAATTGTGAATCAAAGTAAAATTAAATCCTTGACAATTTCAATATTTTCTTCATTCATTATGATGTTGCTTATTGGACTGGTAAGGATGTTTGTTTTCTTTATGTTGAGGTGTAATCCATACTGAAGTCAACAGTCTTTAATCTCCAGTAAGAGGTTCAACTCTCTTTACTTCCACCAAAGGTGTGTTATCTGCATATGGCAGGTTATTAATTACACTTCCTTCAATCCTGATGCTGCTGCCATCTTCATATGTGGTTGGTGGTTATATGCCATGGAGTCTTTCTGATTCATAGCGAGCCTGTACAAGGTTTCTGAGGCTGTAAATCTTTAGGGAGCAGAAAGCCTCATCTTTCCCCACGGAAGAGCTGGTAGTTTCAAACTGCTGACCTTGTGGTTTGCAGCCCAATTTGTAACCACTATGCAACCAGAGCTCCTTGTAGATCCTCAGATTTTTTTGCTCAACATACCTTTCCTGATTTTAAAACATTTATCCCTTGTTCTGTTTGAAGGATTGCCTCTTAGGGTCTATTTAGAGGTTCTGCTAATTAAGTGTTTTATAATTTTTCACAATCCATATTAAAGTTATGTTTAACAAAGAATATAGATTTTGGAGAAAAAAGTTATTGCACAAAAGTGATTTCTTAGATGAATAGCTATGTTTTTGTCATGTGATTGTACTCAGGAATATCATTATTGCTTCCGTGATCTTTTGTTTAAAATGCAAAGAAGTTTGCAAGCCTGATTATAACATTCAAATAATATTTTCAGTGTGATTATTAATCTTTACTATTATCAATCTTAAGCTCTTGATAATATCACTTTTCTCTAGTTTTCTCTGAGTTGGAACTGACTTGATGGTACTTAACAATTTCATATATACAAATGTTTCATATGCTATTGATATAAAGATTTTTCTTGTACCAGCGTCTCAAAGTAAATATACTTTTGTGTTACTAATGATGAAAACATTCTTAGAGGTCCTTCTAAAGGAGAGTTTCTTCAGAAATAAAAGAACTTTAGTAAGTTTTAATGTCAGCAATTAGAAATCTGAAATATTTCCATACTGATGCACTTTCTTAGTGATGCGATTTCTTGATCAAGAAACACACAGAAAATACTTTTTTTCAAGAAAAAATGTTTACTCTTTGTTCTTTCACAATAATTTCTCTGCTTTCTGAAATTAAGAAATCACCAGGTTGGTGTAATCTCTCTAGCAATATTTTGTCAACTCACATTTATAGTGGGGGGGGGGGATATTATTGAAACATTTAATGTTTTTAGAGATTAATTTAAAGCAATATTTGTCATTACATGAGTATCATGATACAAAATGTTAGTTAAGCTTGATTGAGAAGCTCAGATCAAAGGAGACATAGGGAAACCAGGGTTGAAATGAAAGCATTTGGAAATATTGTGCTTTGTTTCTGAAGCTGCCTTTGATACCATGGTGCTTACAACATAGTTTCAAAACATAGACTAGACTTTTTTTCTGGCATTTCTGCAGAGCACTCAGAACCTCTGGTAATCAACCACCATTTGATCATGTGGCAGGGACACTAAGCTGAGCCTGGAAGAGCTTACTGCTGAAGACTGATGACTCTGAATATTGGAATGGACAAGAGGCTATCTAAAGAAAGACTCTCTCACCAACAAGCATAGCATTCCATTGCACATACCACAAAATTTTGAGCAAAGAAAAAGGTGTAAAAAGATAGAATCCAGATGATTAATTTTAGATTTATTGTTTAAGAGGGCGAGGAAAGAGACTAAGGAACATTAATAATGTTACTACATATTTGCTTCAATTTGAAATTTTTTTTATTACTAAAGAAAGGATAGATATCATTTCATGTTTATCAGTCATTTCATTATATACTTAAATAATTTTTTTCCTTCAATTTTTGTACATTTTTCTGTTCAACTGTTTGATGTCATTTTAGAATCAGTTTACAGGAGTCTTTTTATATTATAAATCATATGTGTTGCAAATATTTGCTTCAATTGATCATTAAATTTGTAAAAGCTTACAAAGAAAATCCGTTTCCATTAAAAAAATCATACACATTTTGTTTCATGCCATCCTATAAAATTCCCACCATGTGAAAGCACTCATCCTACTTCCTCCCTGTTTTTCACTTGTCCTTCTTGCTGATCCTTTCCTGCCTTCTTAATGTTGTCTCTGCAAAGGCTGCCCCTTGGATTTTGAATGCTTGATTGTTCAAAGGGGTACATGCCTCTCTAGTTCACTTCATAGATCTGTCTATTATTTGGCTGGAAGCTGAGCCACAGGTGTGAATGGAGTTCCAGGCTTGAAAGGTGACTAGTGCCAAAGGCTCTGGGGTTCCACTAGTGTCTATCCAACCAGTGAACACTAACTTAAAAAAAAAAAAAAATTTTTTTGATTCTGCATTTTTCTCCCACTTTGGGATAGTTTATTAAGATGCCTTTCAAAGTGGTCAGTAGTGGTAGTGGGGCACAATCTAGTTCATCTGGTTTCAGGATTATGGAGGCTGTGGTTTGTATGTTCCATTAGTCGTTTGAACTAATTGTATCCATGCATCTCTGGTTATCTTCATTTTTTTTTTTTTCTTCACTTATGGAGAGACCAGTAGTTAGTTGCACCTTAGATGGCTGCTTAAAGGTTTAAACCCCCACATATACTATCATTTCTAATGCCATTAAATGCAGGGTTGGTAAGGGAAACTGCCATAATTCATCTCTCATTTTTCCATTCTGTGGTAACTTGTCTGTTACTGTAATGCTAGAAGCTATGCTACTGATATTTTGAATACCAGCAGGGTCACCCATGGTGGACAGGTTTAAGTGGGGCTCTCATACTAAGACGGAGGAGAAAGAAGAGGCTGACAGTTTCTGAATGTTTAGTCACTGAAAACCTTATTAATAGCAGTGGAACACTGTCAGATACTGTGCTGGAAGATGAAAACATTATGAATACTATCAGAATGTCATCAGATATGGTGCCAGAAGATAAGCCTCTAAAGTTGGAATGCTCAAAATATGACTGGGGAAGAGCTACCTCCTCAAAATAGAGTTAACTGTGATGATGAAGATGGAGTAAAGCTTTTGAGACCTTCATTTGATGATGTGTCACAACTTAAAAAGAAAAGTAGTTATAAACATCCATTAATAATCAGAACATAGATTTTATGTACTATAAATCTAGGAAAATTGGAAGTTGTCAAAAAAGAAATGGAATGTATAAACATTGATATCCTAGGCATTAGTAAACTAAAAATGGACTAGTATTGGCCATTTTGAATCTGAAAATCACGTGGTTTACTATGCTGGGGATAACAAATTGGGGAGGAATGATATCACATTAATCACTGAAAAGAACATTTCAAGATCTGTCTTGAAGTACAGTGCTCTTTGTGATAGAATAATATCCACATGCCTACGAGGAAGGCCAGTTGATACCACTATTATGCAAATTTAATAGATGATGAAATTGAAAAACTCTACCAAATTTGCCAGCATGAAATAGATCCAGTTTGCAATAAAAATCTATTGATAATTGCTCATGATTGGAGTGCAAAGGTTGTAGAAAATGAAAAAGGATCATTAGTTGGAAAATACTGCCTAGGTGATAGAAATGATATTGGATTTCGCATGATAGAATTTTGCAAGAATCATGACATAATCCCACTCGTCTCTCTGTCATGAAGTGGTGGCTTGAGTTGCTATGATTCTGAGGGCTAAGCCACTGGTATTTTAAATAACCAGCAGGGTCACCTATGGTGCACAGGTTTCAGATGAGCTTCCAGACAAAGACAGACTAGGAAGAAAGAGTGACGAACTACTTCCAAATCACAAGTCAATGAAAACCTTATGAAAGCAGAGAAACACTGTCAGATACACTGCCAGAAAATGAGCCCCTCAGGTTGGAAGGAACTCAAAATGCAACTGGGGAAGAGATGCCTCCTCAAAGTAGAGTTGACCATGATGACGTGAATAGAGTTAAGCTCATGGGAGAAAAGCCCACAGAACCTTCATTTGCTGATGGGCCACAACTCAGAATGAAGAGAAACAGCTGTAAACATCCATTGAAAATCAGAACATGGAATGTACTAAGTAGGATTCTGGGAAAATTGGAAGTTGTCAAAAATGAAATGGAACGCATCAACATCGATATCTAAGGCATTAGTAAACTGAAATGGACTTGTATTGGCCATTTTGAATCTAACAATCACATGGTTTACTATGCAGGGAATGACAAATTGAAAAGGAATGGTGTTGCATTCAT
>NW_006408792.1:750799-751702 GCF_000296735.1 Chrysochloris asiatica | reverse complement strand
CTTTTTAAATGCAATTCAGTTTATGTTTTGAAGGCTCCCACATGAAGATGCCTACGATCTTCATCAGCTTGTCCATAGTTTTCAGTTGCAAAAATGAGGCAATTGTGTAAATAAGACTCTCAATTTTGATGCGTTCTATCTCCAGTGACCACATCCCTGTTAAGTCTGCTATGGCGTACTGGCCTAGACAAAGGAGAGCTTTTGTGCAGTGCTGGAGGTCCATCTCATAGTCCTGCCTTTTAAGTGATTCACATGCTTGTTCACATGACTTCTCAGCTCTTCTGTCTTCCATGATTCAGGAACAAAAATCCTTACACATCTCACCAGCATTGTAGTTCATTAGTGATCAAGTACTTCATCCAATCCCTGTCATTACTTTGTATGCCATCTTGGATCCATTTGTCAATGTCCCCACCAGTCCATGGTACTTTTAATAATTTTCTCAAATACCACAATTCATATGCATCAATTCTTCTACAGTCTTCCTAATTCGTTGTCCAACTTTCACATGCATCTGAGGCAAACAGTATGGATTAGGTCAGGTGCAATTTATTTCTCATCCTGACAGCTTTATTCCTTAACACTTTAAAGAGGTCTTATGCAGCAAATTTGCCTAATGTAATACATCATTTAATTTCTTGATTCCTGCTTCCATGAGTGTTGATTGTGGATTCAAGCAAAATTAAGTTTTTAACAACTTCAACCTTTTCTCCATTTATCATGATGACATTTACTGGTACATTTATTAGTGATAAGTTTTGTTTTCTTTACCTGGAGCTGCACTTGTACTGAAATCTACAGTTTTGGATCTTCATTAGTAAAAATTTTTAAGTCATCTTCATTTCTAGTAATCCAGGTTGTATCATTTGCATATGAAAGTTGTTAATGTGTGTTTCACCAATC
>NW_006408792.1:743157-750699 GCF_000296735.1 Chrysochloris asiatica | reverse complement strand
TTTTGGCAGCACATTGCATTTTCAATTTTCTTCTCCAACACCATATCTCAAATGCATCAATTCTTCTGTGGTCTTCCTTATTCACTGTCCAGCTTTTGCATGCATATGACGTTATTGAAAATACTGTGGCTTGGATCAGGCACACCTTAGTCCTCAAGCTGACAGCTTTGCTCTTCAACACTTTAAAAAGTCTTGTGCAGCAGATTTGCTTAATGCAATATGTTGTTTGATTTCTTGACTGTTGCTTCCATGAGTAGTGTTGATAGTTGTTCCAAGAGGAATGAAGTTCTTGACAACTTCAGTCTTTTCTCCATTGACAAGAATGTTGTTTATTGGTCCAGTGGTGAGGATTTTCATTTTCTTGACATTGAGATGTAATCCATGAAGGCTGTGCTCTTTGATCTTCATCAGTTAAATATTTTAAGTCCTCTTCACTTTCAGCAAGCAAAGTTGTATCATCTGCATATCACAGATTGTTAATGAGTCTTCCTCCAACCTGATGCCACATTTTTCTTTATATAACCCAGCCTCTCAGATTATTTGCTCACTTTTTGTTTCACTTTATGACCATAAAATTTCTGCTAAGTCTTGGAGAATGTTTATATACATGTGTAACTCAAACTTATAAACAAAGTTTCCTTATTTTCATTATCTTCATGTAATTGAACTTATCAGGTGACCTCAACATCAAGTTATTCTCAGGCTAAGTTCTCAAAGCCCTGTTTGAAATGGGTTTATCTGGGACAGACACATTAAGTTACATTTTCCTTCAACAGTTTTGTACAGTTTTATTTACTCATAGAACACAGAAGGCTATCATCTAACAGAAAGGGAGAAGGAGTGCAGGATATGAAGGAATAAATAAAAATTAATAAAGTTTATGAACAAAAGATAGTTCATATCCACATTAAAGTTGCTGTGATCATCAGACAAAACAATATAGAATACTTTGTAAACAATAATGTAGGCTTTGTCAAGTAAGGTTTCTTTCTACTTCACAGCAGATATAGAGCATAATTTCTGGATATAGAGCATAATTATTAAAAGAGTAATTATTTCTGCTAATACAGATGCCCTTGTTAAGAAATCAGGCACTTTAATAATAGTAAGAGACTGTTATCCCTATCATTTTTATATTAATAATTCTCTACACCTATCTTTTTAAATATGATTTGAAATGAGTAGAATGGACAAAATATATAAAATTTTGAAACCCAGTCATATGAAGGCCAAATAAACCTATTAAATTAAGTTGTTTTTTGAGATAAATTGATAAGTAACAAATCAAAGCAATAGTAAATATTTTAATATATAGCTTATTTTTGTCTTAATATAATTTAAAATTTTTGCATTTCAGAAGAAGTATAGTTGAAATTATTAAACAACATTTTAGGTCTATGATTTTAGTAAACTTGATTTTGAATTATGGCATATTAATCAAGTCGCGAGAAAGCAGAGGTTATAGATTTTCTCCTACTTTTTCTTGGAAATTACTATCTATAAATTGATATTCATAGGCACATACATACATGTTAATGTTTGTCTACAGAATGAAGGGCTCCTGATTATCTTAAAAAGACTGCATTAAATTTTTTAGGTGATAAAGTTTATTTCAAAGAAAGTTTTAGATATTGTATTTTAGAAAGCTCTGTTTTCCTACAGTTACATATTTGATCATTAATCAAATACGTCAAAAATCTAATGATTAATCATTATTATTTGTACAAGTAGTTCAGAGAGCACCCAGATTAAAGAGACAAATTATCTATATTATTTTAAAAACTGTAGTGTAAAAATATCTAAGTATATCCTTTTGTCCTAATTTTCATAAGAATATATATGATTAAAAATATAATTTTTCAAAGAAAATTATTTAGTACTGTTTACTCATCTTGCAACATTTAATTCTTGGATGTTTTGGGGTTTTATTCAAGCATCCAGTAATAAATTTAATAACAGGTAAACTTTTGGTTATTAAGGATTGTATTTCTATTCTTGAAACAATATCCAGGGGATATTTTCTTTCTACATATAACATTATAATTAAGCAGATTTTCATGTAATTGGCTTGTGTATTTTATATCAACTGTTGAATAAATATGTTAATCTTTTCTCTGAAAGTAATTAAAGAAACTACTAAATTACTCAGATTAAAACATCCTTACTTCAAATAATTGAGTTTATTGGATGGATCTTAAGTTAAAATATTTCTGTCTTACATTTCCATGTACTGACATAACATAGGAAATGCTGATCAGCTTTGAATAAATTCAAATTATGGAAGTGTTTTAATTTGTTTTCACATTGAAAAATTGCTTCTTCTGTAAAACTTGAAACAGATTGTTTTTTTTCTAAGATTTAAAACTCTTAGTTGGTATTTTGCTTCCAAGTATCTTTTATAGATATACTTTTATTGAAAACATTTGTTTAATATCTGCATTGTATATCTGTTTATATCAAAATATATTTTAAACAAATTGATGACCTCTTTTAAGAATAGTCACCACTATTACTAGATCATGTTTGGCTTAATGTTGATTCTTAGAAGTTAAAATTTTGAAAAATTTATGCAGCTAAGCAAATAAATATTACATATTTGGGTCAAAAATATCAGTAAAATGACATCAAATATACTTCATAAGATAGATGTACAAATGCTTTTCAGTTCTTTTCTCATCAGTCTCCTTTATATTTTTAGACAGTCTTTATGTGAATACAATGACTTCAATATCAAACATTTTAAATGATGCTTGAAATATCAGTCACTTGACTTTGATGTCACACACAATTAAATTCAACCCATCTTCTCTCAGTTAATAACAGCAATCTCACCAAGTCTAGTGCCTAATTAATACCAGCTATTTGTCACAAAGAGGTGACACATGTATATCAGAAAGCTTGAAATATTGTTTTGTGCTGAAGTGTAGCCAGCCAGCCCTGCAATATAGATTCTGTCTTATGTATGATTGGCTTTAAAGATTTCAAAGGCCCCTGAGTTTAGTGTGCTCAAGCTGGGATGCGACAGTGCATAGAAGGTGTTACTGATGTGATGGGTCCCTTTAGGCTGCTAAGTAGGAAGGTAATTAGAAAGAAATGCAGCTCTCAGTGAAAGGTTCAGACTTGATAATTCACTTAGGTGATGGGCAGAATTAAGAAAAAAACTCCTATGGTAATTTGCTTAACCTGTAGTTTTTAAGTTTTGTGACAGAATACACATCATAATTTTTTTTTTCCAAAAATATTTCTGCCTCTGTACTACTCAAAAACTATCTTTACCTATATTGATCTATACACAAAAAACATTGATCAAATAAATCATATTTTTCCTTGTTAAGTTCATTTACTATATGTAATAAGAGATTTGAGTTTAATAATTACAAGTCATCAAATTAGGGAAATAATACATTATGTACATGTATTGTTGTTGTTGTTAAGTGCAATAGTGTTGGCTCTGACTCAGTGACCCTATATAGGGTTTCCAAGGAGTGGCTGGTAAGTTTGAACTGCCGAATTTATGGACTTGTGGTCAAGTGCTTATCCTATAGTGTCATACCAGGACATATAGAATGCGAAATTTAAACAATACTAAGAAAAAAATAGATGGAAAGGCAGGGGATATATGAAGTAACATTAAAATTCAGTTCATAATATACAGCAAGTTTTTATAAATTTTCTATAAAATGTGACTAATTATATTTATTGGAACACAGTGGCTCTGTATGATAAACAGTATACTGAGAACCACAAAGTCAGTGGTTTGAGCCTACCAACTGCTCCGTGAAAAAAGTTGAGTCTTTATGCCCTCACAAAGAAAATAATAGCTACTCTAAAGTGTTAAAATGGTCATATTTTGACAGACTCCTTCTAGTGTAGGGCGGTAGGATCATCACTGGACTACAAACCACAAGGTCAGCAATTCAAACTCACCAGCTGCTCCTCAGAAACCTGTACAGGGTCACTATGAGTCGGTACCAACTCCATAGCACTTACAAACTAAAACAGCAATAACAATTCAATGAAATCAGGAATCTCTGGGTGGTAGACATTAAGTGTTCAACTACTTGCTGAAAGGGTGCCTAATGCAAATCTTGGGATGTCACTTTGAGTGGGCACGAATTTGATGGCACTTAACAACAATCACATTTGAATGCTACACTATGTTTTTGTAGCTTAGCTTTCTCTGCTTATAAGTAAAATCTCTTTTTAGGGATATGGAGAAAAATAAGATGTTAAAACATTGTATGAAAAAAGCATTCTCTTAAGAAAGGCAAAAAGGAAAAATGTATAGAAATTGCTTAATTCAGATGTAATTATATTGGACCTGAACTTTTATTTATTATTTCAGTTTTCCATATTATTCTTGTAGAATTTTTTTTTTCTTTTTCTTCCAGAAGACTGCTTCACTTTTGATTTTCTAGCTACTTACATAGTAATTTTTACTTCTGTTCAATTCTTTTTGAAATCAATGTGCGTGTGTGTAACTCATTGTAGTTGAAAAAGAGGGAGTGTCGTAAGGCTCAAAACAGTGACTGATAGAAAACAAAGATGTTTTAAGTGAATGAAGAGATTCTACTTCCCTCTCTGGTTGTAAGACTAAATGGCTATTTATCCAAGGCAGTGAGGTTGAGAGTAAACAGTGCTGGTGGATGACAAAGCAGATCCTGTACAATGTTGCTGTTATTAAGTACTGTTGGATCAGTTCTGACTCATAGCTACCCTGTATAGGGTTCCAAGGAACTGCTGGTGAGTTTGAACCTGCGACCTTGTGGTTCAAACTGACCTTGCAGACCAGTGCTTTATCCCACAGAGCCACAGCAGGACTCCTTCTTTTTAGGCCAGTTTGATTTAGGAAGAGTACCAGTCCATGTTCTTTATTATTATAATGAGGATGATGATGATGGTTTAGGTGATGGCTTAAGGATTGTATCTTCAGTTATAAACACAAGTGAGAAATAAAGAAAATCAGTCAGACAATTGAGATTTCTTTAGATATTTAATGCTAAAGAAACAATTGGATCATTTTGACTTCCCACTTGCTTCCTATAGATGTGGTACCCCTCCTTCCTAATTTGGAGCATACTTCCTTTAACTAAACTCAATGTATGTTTCTTAACATTCTGTAATTCCTGGAGATATTTCAAGACTGGAAAAAAGTAGCAATGTGGTTGTGTATGTTTAGTGTGTCTGAGGTGATTTGAAATGGGGTAAAGGCCTCTATGTTGACTCCTTTGACACGTTTTTGGAGTGACTTGAAAGCATAGATCAGCTTCATAAAGGAGAATGGCACATTTTCTTAAATTCATAATTTTCTTAAATTCACATGGATGTTGTAGCAGCTTTTGTTCTGGGCCTCCTGTTCCTCTATGAGCCTTTAAAATGTCATTTTGTAGAGAAGAATGTAGCTGCAACCCTGTATCCATTCAAGATTATATATCTAAAACAGACTGGGACTATGACTCAATGGCCTTGGTCATATTGGAGAGAGGGTTACGTTGTCTCCTAAACATTCCACAGGCAGTTTTGGGTCTAATAGGTTGAGGTAGCATATTGCAGAAGGAAGTCCAGAAAGGAGAACTAAAACACTGAGGTAGTTCCTTTATGAAGGAATTTTAGATTTTTGTTTGTACCTGTACATTTTTTATCATTTTCTTTCCCATTTTGTCCTTTCTTGCTCTCACATAAAAATTCCTTTTGGGAATTAAGGCAGGATATTAAGAAAACAAAAAGCAAATATATGCACACACAAAAAAGTATATTAAGCATATACTTTGCTAAGCGTACTGTAGTAATCATCTGCCATTTTGAGGTGAGAGAATCTTTTAAGTCTCTTATCCTTTGCTGATAATCACGCCCATATTTTAGATGTGGGTACTTCACTACATCTCTTGTTCAGTTGCTGATATAACTGCGAGGCTTTTCTCCTTATAAAGATGTTGTTGTTTTTAAGTGCTGTGGAGTTGATTCTAATCCATAGTGACCCTGCATAGGGTTTCCAAGGAGCGGCTGGTGAGTTTGAAACACAGACTTTGCGGTTCAAACTGACCTTGTGATCCAGCACATTATCCTGAAGCACCACACCAGGACTCCTAAAAGAAGATGTTGTTGTTGTTGTTAAGTGCTGTCGCGTCAGCTCCAAGCCATAGCAACCCTGTATAGGGTTTCCAAGGAACAGCTGGTGAGCTTGAACCATTGAACTTGCATTTTAATTGGTATTGCAGTCTGGTGCATTAACCCACAGTGCCACACCAGGACTCCATGTAGAGGTATAAGGTATAAGAGAGACTTATTCAGGGATCTGAGTCCTGGTGTGGTGCTATAGGATAAGCATTTGACCTCACAGTTGGTTTGAACCACAAAGTCAGTGGTTCAAACTCACTAGACACTCCTCAGAAACCCTATACAGGGACACTATGAATTGGAACCCAAGATTTGCATTAGGCAACCTTTCAGCAAGTAGTTTAACACAAAGTTTGCCACCAGAGATTCTTGATTTCATTGTATTGTTGTTGCTGTTGTTGTTTTTAAGTGCTGTGAAGTTGGTTCCGATTCATAGTGACTCTGTACAGGTTTCTGAGGAGCAGCTGATGAGTTTGAATTGCTGACCTTGTGGTTCACAGTTCAGTGCTGATCCTGCAGTGCCACACCAGCAGTCTGTCAAAATATGACCATTTTATCATAATTTAGAGTAGCTATTATTTTCTCATCTTATTTCCTTCTTTATTTAGCCTTCAAACAAATATTCAAAGTATACTTCAGAGTGGATTTGAAATTACCCAATGTGATGCAGTGGTTTATTTGATATGACTCTTCTAACCATAGTCTTTATAACTCCCACCAACCAACTGGGTGGGTCATAAATGTTGGATAGTTTACCTCTTTTCTTGATGGGTAGGAGAAGGTGGGGGGAAGATGATGATAGAATTCTTGTTAACAGGGTTAAATGTGAGTATGAAAACCGTAATGTGGTGATTGTTCACTTTTGCCAACCTGGTGGTGGTGGTGGTGGTGATAGTGGTGTGTTGTGGAGTCAGTTCCAACTAATAGCGACCCTGTATAGGGTTTCCTAGGCTGCAAATCTTTATGGAGCAGAAAGCTTTCTTTCTTGGAATGGCTGGTAGTTCCAAACTGCTGATCTTGAGGTTAGCAGCCTGACTTATAACCCCTATACTACCAGAGCTCTTTGCCAACGTTGTTGTTGTTGTTAGGTGCCATCCAGTTGGCTCTCATAGCGACCTTATGGACAGCAGAACAAAACACTGCCTGATCCTGGACCAACCTCACTGCTGTTGCCACATTTGAGTCCATCTATGCTACCATTTGGCTAATCCATGTCGTTGGGGATCTTTCTCTTTTTCTCTGAACTTTTTTCTTTTTCTTTTTCCACCTTACCAAACATGATATCCTTCTCCAGTGAATGGTCCCTCCTGACAATATGTACTAAGTATGAGAGAAGAAGTTTGTCCATCCTGGCCTCGAAGGAGCACTCCAGCTGCACTTCTTCCAACACAGATCTATTGGTTCTTTTGGCAGCCCATGGCACTT
>NW_006408792.1:732839-740527 GCF_000296735.1 Chrysochloris asiatica | reverse complement strand
ACAGCAACCCTTTATAGGGTTTCCAAGGAACAGCTGGTGAGCTTGAACCACTGACCTTGCAGTTCAAATGACTTTGCAATCTGATGCATTAGCCCACAGTGCCACACCAGGACTCCTCATGCTCTATAGCATTCATAAGTAAATAAAAGTAAATTGTCTATGAGTTCTGTGTAACTATTGCAATGAATTATAGAACCCAACAGATTAGCAGAGAATGCAGTGGGATGGACCACTGATGTCAGAATTGGTAAAGAAGGTTGGAGGGTGGAGGAATGTCTAAACTCTGCCTCATAGGATGTCTAAACATCAGCCTTGGGCTGATGTTGAGTTTGACTTTCATTCCCCCTTGTGAATTCAGAGGAGGTCATATCCCACCTTCATGTCCTCCTTACACTCACCATCTATCAGTTTGTTGTGACTTTGGTGTTGCTTTAATGATGAAAGCTATACCACCAGTATTTCAAATATCAGCAAGGTTATCATGGTGGACAGATTTCAATAGAGCTTCCAGACTCAGACAGACTAGGAAGAAAGGACTGGCAATGTTGTTCCAAAAATTAGTCAATATACCCTTATGAATCACAACAGACTATTGTTTGATATGGGGCTGGACAAAAAGTCCCCTAATTTGGAAGATACAGCACTATAGCTACAAGAATGGACTCAAATATATCACCAAGCATAAAGACAGGGCAGGATTGGGCACCGTTTGTCTGGGTATCCTTAAGGTTGTCATGAGTAGGGGGTGACTAGATGGCAACCAATAACAGGACAACAGTTTTTCACACCTTCTTTATCTGTCTGTGGTTGAACTTACATTGCTGCAATTATGCACCAATATGATCATCAGAGCACACAGTTTGGAGTCTCTGAATTAAGATTTTCAAAAAGATGTACAGTAATTCACATGTCTTCTACACAGAACTTAGATTGTTTCTGGACTCTGTTGTTTGGTCAGCTTCTTTAAATTGGAATTATTTGTAGAATCTGCTCAGAAAATGCTGGAATGTGCAATATTTGTTACTTGGTTTTAGGAGCCTACATGAAGTTTATCTATATTCATATTTTTTGTTCTTTTCAGTGCCGAATATACAAAATTCATCCAGGACTCGATGAATGACTTAATTTAAGATTAGTTTATTTACTCAGAGTCTGCACATTGCCATTTCACATGATGAGAGTAAACATTTATCCAGATCAGTTACCCGTAAAGGGACAGTTTTTTTTATTACTAATATTAAAAAATGCAAGATTCTTAGTTTGCAATTTCACTGGATAACAAACTTTGACTGATATACAAACTCAAAATAGCTGCAATTTTTGTAATTCCAAGCACTAGAATTTTATCTATGCTTTAATTAAAATTTCACAGTGCGACACCTTCGTTTTCCATCATAGTTCAAAAAAGATAGCATATAATATGATGCTTTATTATGTCTATTTGCTTATTAGGAAAGAAACTTCTTTTGTTGTTGTTGGGTGCTGTCGAGTCAATTCCAACTTATACTGACTTATTACAACACAGTTTAACAGCTCCATAGGGTTTCTAAAGCTGTAATCTTTACAGGAACCGTTTACCACTTCTTTCTTCTACTGAGGGGATGGTAAGTTCAAAGTGCCAACCTTTTGGTTTAAGCACTGTCCACCAGGGCTCCTAACAAATTTTATAATATTTATATATTGCATATTCTATATATGATACTCTATGTTGTTGTTTGTTGTTAAGTGCCACTAAGTTGATTCTGACCCATAGCAACCCTTTATAGGGTTTCCAAGGAGCAGCTGGTGAGCTTGAACCACTGACCTTGCAGTTCAAATGACTTTGCAATCTGATGCATTAGCCCACAGTGCCACACCAGGACTCCTCATGCTCTATAGCATTCATAAGTAAATAAAAGAAACTATATATATTCTGATGATAGACAGTTGAATCTATTGAACCCATTAGAGAGATACAATGAAATTTTTTTTTCAAAATTTAATTCTTCTGTTATCTTCAGCATGTGGATTAAAGACTAAGTTTATACATTCTAAAGTTATTTAAATTACATGTTGTTGTTAAGTGCCACCAAGTTGATTGTAACTCCTAGTGACTCTGAATAAGGTTTTTGAGAAGCGACTGGTAGTTTTGAACCACCAACCTTGCAGTTAGCAGTCCAGGGCTTTTAACTTAAAAGTCTGGAATTGTTAATACAAGAATGGAATCTTGAAGAAATAAGTTAGTGCCATTACTTCTTTTGTAGGCTAGATAATTTGCCTAAGGTACAGGGCTAGTAATAAATACTGAAAAATCAAGGAGTGATAAAAAGTTAAGTATCTGGTTGTAAAAATAGAGAGATTAAGACTAGGATACTGTAGACAGACCAAACAGGAAGAAAGATCAGAAATGGAGCAGAACATTAGAATCAGATTGTCAGGTCAAAGTCAGGCACACTACAGAGCAAAGCCAGGTTGGTAAAGTAAGGTCAGGAACCCTGGTGGTTAGAGTCAGGAAGTCAGTAGGAAGCACCATGATTCAAGCACACAGTCTGGGACAAGGTAGGGTCAGAGAGGCAGATCACCAACTAGGAGGTGATGCCTAGGGTTCTTTAACATCTGGTGGCCCCTGCTGACTTCAATTCCTCATGACCCTGGCTCATAGGTTAACCCTGGCACACTCAGTATGTTTATTTCCTGAATAGTTCTAAAATTTAATTTCAATATAAAGTTGGGCAACATCAAAGGCAACCTCATGCCCTGTGTTTTAGTAGCCTCTTGCATGTATGTTTTTTAACTAATGAAGCATCAAGGATCATAGGGTTACATAACATCTTCTAGGAAAAATATTCCCAGAAATAAATGGAAACATTTAAATAACTGATAGTTATCTTCAATGTGCATACATATTCAAGTAACATACAGCCTTTACTTGATTTAGGCAACCAAAGTGGTGCCTAAATCAAAGTATTTTTTTTTTTAAAAAGGAATGAAGACTAAGTCTTCCCTCATATAATGACCCATGAACTCTATTTTCTTATAATCTAAAATCTTCACTCATGAATTACTTCCCCTTCTCCTATGGAGGTTGAACTATGCATTAACATTTGTTTCTACAGTGCTTTAAAGATTCATGGTATTTTATTTTCTATATTATACAATGTACTATATAAATACTTAAGTTTAATTTATATGTTATCTACCATTTACATGAATTGATTTGATGGCACGTAACAACAACCTTTTACATGTGTGTCAAGTCTATTGTGTTTTACTTTATCATGAACACTAACAGAAGACATGAAATAAATCTATAAAATAACTTTCTTTGAGAAATTTCTAAAATATTTTTGTTGTGTAATTTTTTCAGCCTTAAAAAAGCTTCACAAGATCTCCTTGTAATTCATATGTTCCAGGACCCAAACTCATTAAGTAATTCAAATTGCTTCCTAAGAAGTTAATGGTGGGGTCTTCCTGGGTGTGCAAATTCAGTCATGTGGTGAACTTAATCATTGATGTAATAAAAGTGACAATGCCACTTTATAAGACTGAGAATCTATGAAGCAAGTAAATCAGTGCAATGCCTACTAAATTTTTCTTCATTTCTCTAATAAAAAAGGCTTTTGTTTGGAATAAAAGTGAAGGGCTGCTTTGTTAAATATTAAATTCTAGGAGATTAAAAATATAATTTCCTTTCCTTCTTCTGGTATTTCTTTTATCCTATTGCATGGCATTCTTGGAAACCACTATTGTATTGTTTATTTTTTAAATTAAAATGTTGTAACAACTGCAGTGTTTTTGCATTGTATGAATATTTTATTGCATGTTGAAAAAGAATGATTGTGCAAGCTTTAAAATGCTCAATTTTTCATTTAAATATTTTACAAGGAAAACCCTACTGAGATACATCTTCTTTTCATGGGTGCCCTGGTGGGCCTCACAGAAGGGAGATGCAATATATACAGTTCTACAACCCAGTGCATTTAAATTTCATAAACAGAAGGATGGAGGTGGTTTACTGTTTTAAGTGGAGCACTCACACTGTATTTGACTGTCACCCCTTAAAATCAAGGTTCTGCCCCTATCACATAGGCAAACAATATCCTACCCTTTTTAAAAAGTGACCAAAGCCCTCTGCTTGGAAGCTATTAAATCAGATGGAATGATAATGGAGCATGCATTTTGTTTATGCACATGAGAGGGCATGTTTTCTGATTATTTTGTGTTTCTCTAAACTTTAGAAGCAGAAACAAATTTATGTCTTGGATGAGGCAGTCATGCTCACGTTACTTTTATAACCAAGAAGTTTCAATATCATTCAATATTCAATATTGTCCTATAAATTCTAAAAATTTTAAAAGCTGACTTGGATAAATGGCATTATTCAATTTTAATTATCATTTTCTCCTCAAATTATAAATGTTTATGGAATGGTTTGTACATTTTGATTGTAATGACAATAGTATTTACAGGCATGCTATCTAAAAATACAACAAAACCCCAAACTCATTGCCATCAAGTTGATTATGATACAATACTCATATTTATGAGTATGATATGTAGATTTAAAAGATTTTCAGTATAATGGTAATTTTTCATAGACAAAACAACTAAATTTGTTTTTAATCTCAATAATATTTTCCCATGGCAAGTTAATTTTACCTGAAAATTTAATTATATGATATTCAGGACCAGAAATTTCCAGGATTAAAAAATATATAGTTAATGTGAGAAGGGTAAAAATAATCTTGAATTGTATTTGGCAACATTACTAATTTATAAGTTATCTATTGCCTTTTGATTCTGTTACTTTACATATATTCTTATCATCATTAAATGTTAGAATGATTTAATGTGTTTGAATCTTAGTGCAAGACTAGAATAACATATATTGTTAGTGCTTCAGTCATCAGCTTGTATGTTGTAGAAAATGTTTAACTTTTAGTGTTACTGTAGAATACTAGAGACTTAGTTGACTTTTTTTATTTCAGTCAAAATGTAAGTCAAAATATTTGATAGCTTTGCTCAACATAAGCAAGGAGAGTCCCAAATTCTCCCTTTCCCTCACCCCAATGATAGAGATACTTAGACTCAAGATAGTTCATTAAAATTGATTATTTATCCAATGTTTCCCAAACATCCTCAGTTATAATCACCTGGAGTACTGCTTAAAAACCCCTTTCCAGAATTTATTAGGTCTGGGATAGAGCTCCAAAGTGTTCAAGTGAAACAATCAATCCAGCTGATTCTAATGATTAAGCAAGTTTGGGGAACCCTAATTAACACTCTTTGGAAACTCTATACTGGGTCACTATGAGTCAGAATTGATTTAATGACACTTAACAACAACAGCAATGTAACACAATGTGA
This sequence comes from Chrysochloris asiatica, assembly GCF_000296735.1. Classification (NCBI taxonomy): domain Eukaryota; kingdom Metazoa; phylum Chordata; class Mammalia; order Afrosoricida; family Chrysochloridae; genus Chrysochloris; species Chrysochloris asiatica. The sequence continues at coordinate 735,181 of NW_006408792.1, read as the reverse complement.
TTTACTCAAAAGATCTTTTATATAAATTCACTCCTGCATGTTTAGTTCTCACATGTTATTAAGAATGAAAGTGTTAATAGATTTATTAAATTTACAATTAACATAGGGAATTATCCAAACATTCACATATTTTTATATAAAACTTAACCTTAACATTTAAGAACCCTTATTTTGCAGTTGCCTTAGAACAACAAGAGATAAATCTAGTTGTTCCAAGTTGTCGCTTTTGACTTTAGAGTCAGCCAAAGCAATTCATAGCAGAATGAAACACTAGAGGGTCTGGTGCCATCCTCACAATAATTGCTATGCTGCAAACACTATGTCAATCCATCTTGTTGAAGGTCTTCTGCTATTGTTGCCCACCATTTACAAAACATGATGTCCTTCTCCAGGGTCTGGTCCCTCCTTATAACAAGTCCAAAGTATGTGACATGAAATCTCACCACCTTTACTTCTACAGAGCAGTCTGACAATACTTCTTCCAAGAAAGGTTTGTTTCTTTTTCTGGCAGTCCTTGGTATATTCAATATTCTTCTATACCATCATAAATCAAATGCATCAATTCTTCTACAGTCTTCATTATTCATTGTCCAGCTTTCACATGCATACGTGGAGACTGAAAATACTATGGCTTGAGGTAGATGGATCTTAGTCTCCAAAGATAAACCTTTACTTTTTAACACTTTTAAGAGGTCTTTTGCAACAGATGTACTCAATAAATATGTCATTTAATTTACTAACTGCTGCTTCCATGGGTGTTATTTGTAGATCCAAGTAAAATTAAATCCTTGACAACTTCAATATTTTTTTTTCAGTTTGTAGTGTTGTTGTTTATTGGTCCAGTGCTTAGAATTTTTGCTTTCTTTATGTTGAAGTGTAATTTGTATTGAATATGTAGTTTATTTGTTTTTTTTTTTAAATCTTTATCGGCAAGTGCTCTAAGTCCTCTTTACTTTCAATTAGCAGGGTTGTGTCATTGGCATATCAGAGATCATTAATGAATCCTCTAATCCTGATGCTTTGTTTTTCTTCATATAGTCTGGTTTCGTGAATAATTTCCTCAGCATACAAATTGAGTATGATGAAAGGACACAGCCCTGATGCACAACTTTCCTGAATATAAACCATGTAGTATTCCCTTGTTCTGTTATAAAGACTGCCTCTTGGTCTATGTAATAGTTCTGTATAAGCATAATGAAATGTTCTAAAATTCTCAGGTTTTTTTTGCAATGTTGTCTATAATTTGTTATGATGAAGACAGTTAAATGCCTTCATAACATTAAGAAAACATGACTAAACATCTTCCTGGTATTTTCTGCTTTCAGTCAAGATTAATCTGACACCAGCAAGGATATCTCTCATTCCTGTTCTCTTTCTGAATCCTACTTGAATTTTTGGCAGTTCTCTGTTGATGTACTGCTTCAAGTATTCTTGAGTTCTCTTTAACAAAGTTTTACTTCCCTGTAATATTAATGATATTATGCTATAATTCTGGCATTCCGTTTGATCACCTTTCTTTGAATGGGCAAAGAGATGGATGGTCTCCAGCTAGTTGGCAAGGTATAGACATTTATAGTATAGACGTTATAGTATAGACATTTGGGTGCTTCTAGCATTGCAACTATTTGTTGAGCAGCTTAATTGATACTCTGTCAACTCCTAGAGTTTTGTTTTTGGTTACTGCCTTCAACATTTCTTGGATTTCTTTCTCCAATACCATTTATTCTTGATCACATACAATATCTTGAAATGGCTGAACATCAACTAATTCTTTTTGGTACAGTGACTTTGAGTATTCCTCCCATCTTCTTCTTCATCCTGCATTGGTCAATATTTTACCTGTGTTGTTTGTTGTTAGGTGCTATCGAGTCAATTATGAATGAATCATAGTGCCCAACAAAAGGAAACGCTGCCACGTTCTGCACCATCCCCACATTTGTTGTTATGTTTGAGCCCATTGCTGCTATCACTGTACCAATCTATCTACTTGGGGATCATCTTCTTTTATACTGACCATCCACTTTATCAAGCATGATGTCCATTTCCAGGAACTAGTCCCTTCTGATAACATATCCAAAGTATGAGAGACAAAGTCTCACCAACCTTCTAAGTATTATTCTGGCTGTACATCTTCCAATACAGATTTATTTGTTCTTCTAGCAGTCCATGGTACTTTTTTTTTGTTTTTTATTATAAGGGATTCACAGAATTTTATTTTGCAGAGATTTTTCCATTCCATTGGTGTTTGAATGTCTCAGTATTTGTCAAAATGATATGTCCTTTTTCTCTCTTTTCCAAACAAGAAGGAGCACTGGTGTACTTTCTTCCATATGTTGCATTTT
>NW_006408792.1:731522-732739 GCF_000296735.1 Chrysochloris asiatica | reverse complement strand
TTTATTCCATCAATTCCTGGTGCCTTGTTCTTTGCCAACTTTTCCAATGCACCTTGGACTTCCTTCTTCAGTATCATTGGCTCTTGATTATATACTACCTCTTGAAATGGTTGAACATGAACCATTTCCTGTTGGTACAGTGACTCTGTGTATTCCTTCTATCTTCTCTTGATGCTTTCTGCATCATTCAATAATTTGTCCAGAGAATCTTTCAATAATGAAAATTGAGGCTTGATTTTTTTCTTCAGTTCTCCTAGCTTGGGAAATGCTGAGCATATTCTTCTTTTTTGGTTTTCTGAACCCAACCTTGTTGTTGTTGTTAAGTGCCATTGAGTCAATTCCGACCCATAGTGACCCTGTATAGGGTTTCCAAGGTGAGTTTTAATCACTGACCTTGCAGTTCAAATGACTTTGCAGTCTGAGGCATCAACCCACAGAGCCACACCAGGACTCCTACCTAGTGGCTATAAAATGAACCATGTTAGAAGCAGGGGAGGATCACACTATCAACAAGAAAGGAGAACTGGGAGCAGAATGCATCCTTTGAGGATCCTGAAATCCTTTCATACAGACCCTCTTTAATCCAGAATAGAGAGCCATGACACCAGGGATGTGGTGGAGAAGCAGAGCAGCAGAGGCCGCAGCACCAAAAGCATGAGAGAGAGTAGACAACTTCACATCCCATGTAGACTGTAAAGTTGAATGTCTTCAAGTATAAGCTTGCTTTTGAAATGCAGTATCCCCAGGAACTTAAGTAAGGAACTCTGATAGCAAAGTGGTTATCAGTTGGGCTGCTAATCTTAAGGTCAGCATTTCAAAACTACCAGCTGTTCCATGGGAGAAAGATGAGGCTTTCTGCTCCTGTAAAGACTTACAGTCTTGAGAACCCTACACAGACTTGCTTTGAGTCAAAACTGACTCTATGGCACATAATCACCACCAACCACGAGGCACTTAATTTGAGGAGCTATACTTGATGAAGCTAGAAGAGTACCTAGGTCTAAGGCTTATGGTAGTGAGGAATGCCCTTTGGGTGTTTATTACCAGCACTAAAGGAGCTTTGTAACGGGTACCCAAGTGGGGCAGACAACAAAGATCAGAAGGAGGTGTGCCTGATGGGAAGAAATGTATCCTGAGCATATGTAATGCTGAACCTCCTACCTTTCCCAAATGGAGTCCTCGTGTGGCACTGTAGGATAAGTACAGAACCATAAGGT
>NW_006408792.1:720833-731422 GCF_000296735.1 Chrysochloris asiatica | reverse complement strand
AAGGTTTATAGAGATCATCAGTTTAATACTCAATTAATCATAGACTTGTTTCATCTCAGCGAATGCATCCCCTCCATGTAAAAATGGTTTCCCCACTGCTTCCCTGTGGTTCTTATTTCTATTCCTTTGCCCTTAGGTAAATGTTGCTCTTTTGACTTTGAATGATTGACCATTCCATGGTGAGTACAACTTACTAGTGTTGTTGTCCTCCCTATATATTTATCTGTTGTTGTTGTTATGTGCCGTTGAGTCAGCTGTGACTCATAGTGATTCAGTATAGGGTTTCCAAGGAGCAGCTAATGGGTCTGAACTGTTGATCTTCTGGTTCTCAGTCCAGTGCTGGTCCTACAGAACCACACCAGAAGTCCTATCTACTCGTTGGCTGAACATTGGGCTATGAGGGTAAGTTTCATTCCAGACTTGAAGGGTGGTCGAGGTCCATAATCTAGGGTTACTCCAATTTCGTTCTGACCAGGGAGTCTGATTTTTTTTTTTTTTTTTGTAATTTTGAGTTTTGTTTCCCCCTTTCTTCTACTCTATCAGGAACCTTCTAATGTTATCCTTTTCAGAGCAGTTAGTAATAGGAGCTAGCACCATCTAGTTCTTCTGGTCTCAGAGTCATGGTGACTGATGTTCACATGTTCCATTGGAGTTGTTGATTCAAAGCATCTTAAAATTTTCACATCTCTTCTTTTTTCTGCACATGAAGAGACCAAAAGTTGCACCTTAAATGGCCACTCATAAGCTTTTAAGATCCCTGTCACTACTCAGTAAAGTAGGATGTACAACATTGTCTTTGTGAACTATATTATGCCATTTTGACCATATGTCCCCTAAGACTATGGTGTTCTGAGCCCCCAGAATCAACAAATCATTGACTTAAGATGCTTGATACTATCAAAGAAGTTTTCATCATTTTACTCTCTGTATGATCCACCACAATTGTAGGTATATTTACAGCAAAGGTAAATACCCATTACAAATATCCTTATATATCTGTGGGAATTCCACTCCATTTCTCTCTTCCATACTCATTCAACCACCTGTGTTTTTGTGTACTTATCTGTCCACAGAATATGGTTATTCCAGTACTGTTATTACCTCAATTCCCTTTTACAACTCTATGCCCTTGCAAAACTTCCTGTTTCATCATTCTTCTGCCAACTTCCCTCTTCTGGTATATTGCCTCTTCTTGTATATTGCTCACTCATGTTAACATGTGTCTACCCTCTAGTCAGTGAATTATTCCCTCTTCATTCTCACCTCTGATAACTATCAAAGAATATTTCTCTTAGCATGAATATCTTTTCTGGAATGTTTACAATAATGGTCTCATATAATATTTGTCCTTTTTTGATTGACTAGTTTCACACACCATAATGTCCTGCAGAATAATTCATGTTATGAGGGGCTTCCCAGATTCATCATTATTCAACTTTGCATAATATTCCATTGTATGTACAAAAGTTTGTTTATCTATTCTTCCATTGATAGTTATTTAGGCTGTCTCCATGTGCTGTTGTGAACAATACTACTATGAATATCAGTGTGCATATATCTTTTTGCGGCATGGCTCTTATTTCTTGGGGATATACACCAAGAAAGGATCAAATGGTATTTGTATTTCCAATGTTTTGAGGAAGCACCATCCACTTTTTTGTAGTAGTTGCACCATTTTACAGTCCCACCAACAGTGTATGAGGGTCCCTGTCTATCCACACCCTTGCCAACATTAGTTGTTTTCTGTTGTTTTTAACTTTGCTATTAATGTGAGATGATATTTCATTGTTGTTTTGATTTCTGTCTTTCTCATGGCTAATGATCGTGAACAGTTTCTTTATATGTTTGTTGGCTTCCTGAAGGTCTTCTTCAGTGAAGTGTTTGTTTATGTCCTCTGTCCGTTTTTTAATTGTGTGCTTGCCTTTTTCTTGTAGAGGTGCTGTAGTTTTCTATAAATTTTAGAGATTAGTCTCTTGTCTGATAGGTCTTTTCTAAGAAAATATTTACCAGTGTGTGAAGTCTTTTATTATTCTTTTGTCAAAATCTTTTGATGCACATAAGTGTCTAAATTTTAGTAGGATCCAGTCATCTGTTTTATTTTCTACTGTTTGTGTGTTTATGTATTTGACATTTTGCTATGTACCTGAGCTCCTCAGTTTGTTTTACAGTGTTTTTTTATTTGGTTGTTTGACAATGCATATATGCCACATTCCCAAGCCACTCAGTTTTTCCCTATTTTTTCATTGATGGTCTTTATAGTTCTAGGTTTTATATTTAGGTCTTTAATTCATGTTGAGTTTGTTTGTGTATATGGTATGAGATATGGGTTTTATTTTATTTTCTGGAAATAGTACCATTGGTTCTTGGTCATATGCCAGCTCTTGAAATGTTGAGCATTGACCATTTGTTTCTGGTACTGCAACTCTATTTATTCCTTCTATCTTCTTTTGTTGTTTACTGCATCATTCGATATTTTGCCCATTGTTATTCTTGTTAAGTTCCATTGAGCCAATTTCCAATCATAGTGACCCTGTATAAGGTTTCTTAGAAATGTCTAGTGGATTAGAACTGGATCTTGTGGTTACCAGTTCAGTGTTTATCCTACAATGCTACACCTGGGCCTCCATAGAACCCTTCAATATTGCAAGTCAAGTGAATTTTTCTTCAGTACTTTCAGTTTGAGAAATGCTGAGCATGTTACTCCTTTCTGGTTTTTGAATTCCAGTTCTTTGCATATGTCATTATAATACACTTGCATTTGTCTTTTGAATCTGTCCTTAGAAATTTCTGTTCAACTCTTTTACCTTCTCTATGTTCAAGAGCAAGTTTCAGAGACGCGTCTCACATTCATTTTATTTTCTGTCTTTCTTCTCTGTTAGTTTGTTGCACTGTAATGGCTTATATGTCAATACGATGTTGGAAGCTATATAACTGATATTTGAAATACCAACAGACTCACCCATGGTGGACAGAATTCAGCAAAGCTTCCAGACTAAGACAGACTAGGAAGAAGGAGAGGCAGACTAATTCTGAATGTTTAGTCACTGAAAACTTTATGAATAACATTGGAACATTGTCAGATATTAGTGCAGGAAAATGAGCCTCTCAAGTAGGAAAGCATTCAATATATGATGGGGAAGTGCTGTCTCCTCAAAATAGAGTTGACTATAATGATGTGAATGGAATAAAACTTTTGGATCTTTCATTTGCTGATGGAACACAACTCAAAATGAGGAGAAACCGCTATTAACATCCATTAATAATCAGAATATAGAATTATGAGGTATAAATCTAAGACAATTTGGAGTTGTCAAAAAAGAAATGAAACACATAACGATCCTGAAAACTACTACATTCATTAAGGTTGATGCTACTTTGAGGAGTCAGCTGTTCCCTAGTTGTATTTTGAATGCCTTCCATCCTGAAGGGATCATCTTCTGTCACTGTATCAGACAGTGTTCTGCTGCTATTTATAAGCTTTTCAAATTTTCAAAAGTAGATTACCAGGTCCTTTTTCCTAGTTTAACTTAGTCTGGAAGCTGTGTTGAAACCTGTCCACCATGGTGTCTTTGCTGGTATTTGAAATACCAGTGCTGTAGCTTCCAACATCACAGCAACATATAAATCACTGTGGTAGGATGTAATGACAGAGATTAAACCTTGTTGTTGTTAGATGCCAGTGAATCATCTCTGACTCATAAGGATCTTATGCATAAGGGAACAAAACACTGCCTAGTTCATAACTGTTATTATGTTTAAGCCCATTGTTGCTGCTCCTGGTTCAATCCAGCTCTTTGGGTATCTTCCTCATGTTTATTCACCCACTACATTACCAAGCATGTCTTTCTCCAAGGACTGGTACTTCCTGGTTACATGTCCAAAGTATGAGAAATGAAGTCTTGTCATCCTGATTTCTAAGGTTTATTCTGGCTGTATTTCTTCTAAGACAGATTTGTTTGTTCTTCTGGCAATCCATAGTAAATTCAGTATTCTGCTTCAAACCCATAATTAAAACACACAGATTCTTCTCCATATTTCTTTTTCATTGTCTAGCTTTCACCTTCAAATGAGGAGATGGAAAATATCACGAATTGAATCAGGGACACCTTAGTTCGTAGTTTGAGAACTTTTGCTCTGTAACACTTTAAAGAGGTCTCTTGTAGAATTATCTACTCAGTGCAAATTGTTTGATTTCTTCATTGCTGTTTCCATGAGAGTTGATTGTGGATCCAAGTAAAATTAAATCCTTGACAACTTCAATCTTTTTTGATTACACCTTGTTGTTAAGTGTCATCAAGTCAGTTCTGACTCATAGAAACCCTGTATAGGGCTTCTGAGGGGCAACTGGTAGGTTTGAACTGCAAACCATGTGATTAACAGTTATGAACCGGGCTGCTAACCTCAATGTCAGCAGTTCGAAACTACCAGCTGTTCTGCGGAGAAAGATGAGGCGCTCTGCTCCTGTAAAGACTTGCCTCGGAAACCCTGTGCAGGGTAACTATGAGTCGAAACCGACTCCACAGTACTTAACAACAACAATAACTTGTCCTGCAGCACCATGCCAGGAGTGATGGTGGCTGTGTGCCTCTGAATCTGTTCCAACTCGTAGCAACCCTGTACAGGACTTCTGGTGTGGTACTGTAGGATCAGTACTGGACTGTGAACTACGAGGTCAGTGGTTAAAACCCACCAGTGGCTCCTTGGAAACCCTACACAGAGTCACTATGCAGCAGAACTGACTTGACAGTACTTAACAACAACAACAACACAGGATTTCCAAGCCTGCAAATCTTTATAGGAGTATAAAGCTTCATCTTTCTCCTACAGAGCAACTTGTAGATTTGAACTACTCACCTTGCTGTTAGCAGCCCAGTTTGTAAACACTATGCTACCAGGGCTCCTTTTAATATAATAGAAAGTATACCATCCCAATTTAGTGTAGGTTCCTGTTCAAATAGTTTCAGTTTGTTTAAGAAAGTTGGTGAGTAATTGAGTCAGTTAATTTCTACCTTCATTCTAGTCTAGAAACTATTGAATGATATTTTCTTCTTATAATAAAAATCTTATATTACATTAAAGATTCATATATATATATATATCTGCAGATTGTAGAAAGTTCTTTTGACTGGCAAAATGTCAACACCATGTGATTGTTTTAGGACTGTGAGTTACCTCATTTTCCTAAAGACTCACTCATTCTGGACTCTTCAGGAACCTTGGTGTTGCCCTTAAATATCAGCGACTCTGAGACATTAGCCATTGATTATGCAAACTACTTTTCTTAGAAGTTCTTTAACCTATCAACACAGAGTAGCCACTGCAGAGATAGGATTTTAGAGCCATTGTACTTGATTTCTGCCTGATAAGCAAAAACATCATGTTGATCTAATTAGGATGACCAGGGACAAGAGTTCCTAAACTTCCATTGCATAACTATTGTTTGCATAAACCTCTTCCTACCACAGAAATCCCTTTGTTTCTAATGGCTTTACATTCAAAAGCCCTGCATCTCATACTTTGATGTGCATATGTATCAACTACACCTGGAGATCTAAAGAAGCAGATTCTGGTTCAGTAGATTTGGGAGGCTGAGAGTCTAACAGGCTTCTGGTGATGCTGATGTATGTAGCAAATGGGTCACTTTCTGATTTAGAAATTAATAGGGATGGCTTAATATCAGGGAAACTAGACTTGCTCTAGCTGTTTGTTCATTGGCTCTCTGAGAGAAGAGAAGTTGGTGTGTGCTGTGAAGCATAAGTGATCACCTTCTTACCTAGGCTGTTTTATGTAGCCACATTCTAAAATAGTACCTTTCTTTACCTTCACTGATAATCTTCCTAGGATTAAAAAGAACACAGCAGGTGATGTAGGGTAGCAAAAGTCTCAGAAAATTTATATGGGAACCAGAGAGATGGGGAAAGGTACGTGTGTGAGAACAGAGTTAATGTGACCCTACCTGGTGTCTCTGACTTAAACATTAGAAAGACAATGATTCTTACAGGATTACTTGACCTACCATTTCATCCTACTCCTGGAAGACCAGTGTTACCTGAAATACTGGTGCAGTATGTGGGAACATAGCATAATGCAGAGAGCACTAGGGATTTTGAGTGAGATATGTTTGTATTTAATTTATGATTTGCTTGAATCACCTATGCAGGTGAATAATCTCAGACAAGTCACTGTCCTCTCAGACTTATTTATTAGTTAGTTGATGTCTATGATAACTGTCTTACAGGATTAATAGATTCAGGGATGACACATAAACAAATATAAACAAAAACAAATACAAACATGACAATGAAGCTTTTTGAAATTCTAGATCATGGCAGATTTAATAAATGTTGAGTAGATTTTTAAAACTTTGCTTTGAAACCACAAAATGGTCTCCTCTGGCCATGCCACCGTCCTCTGCTGGCAATAGCTACAACCCTTTATCACTTTATTTGGACTGCTGTTATTTCTCAGATTTGAAATGCCTTTTCTCTTGACAAGAATCCCAGTGTCTCTTTTCCATGCCACTACTTCCTTTTCTTCATTCTTTCTCAACATTCAGTTCAGCATGTGCAAAACCTTAGGGTGCTCCCCACTAGGGACATTCAGTAGGCAGGGGTGGCTGCCCCTGCCATCTTTCTTCTTGGAGCTAGAGAAGAGTGTGGGTGTGTGTTTATATGGAGAGTGGAATAACACATTGAATAGCAGCTTCACTTTATTTATGCTCTGCTCCTCACCTGTGAGGAGACACACTGGTTTTTATTTTTCTGTTGTTCCCTGGCAACATGTCAGTGGGGTAGCAAAATGCCATGGCAGGTTACCCATTTGTAATGCAAATGACATTTTTGAGTATGTGTTGCTTCAGTCTTTTTTATATGGATTGTTAATCCATAATATGTTGCTACTTCTGAAACAAACCTGGACCGTTTGGAGTCAGGGCTTCCAAGGCATAAATCGACTGATTCCCACTGTCCTTTGTTGAATAGTTTTATGGAAGTTGAAGCTGTCAATGGTTTTAGCTCCGGTAAATCTGCACTGCAATTTCAAGGCTTTCGGATTCTTAACAAGCGGGATGTATTTTCCTTTCTGGTGCTTCACAAAAACTAAATGATAATAATGACATCTGGACATTGTATGTCAGAATTGACTCAATAACAGTGGATTCTGTTTTTATTTTTTGGTTCTAGCATAAAATTAATGTTTTGGGCTATAGTTTTTGACTGTGGATAATTATAGATAGCGAGAATGATGACTATTTGAGTCTGACCTCTATTTTACACTCTTTTCATGCTAACATTTTGTGAGACCCTACTCTGTGTCTGATACTATGCTAGGTGTCAGTGGTACAAAGAATAACAGGTCCTGGTATAGTATTGTAGGATAAGCACTGGACTACAAGGTCAGTTTAAACTTCAAGGTTGGCAGTTCAAACCCAACCAGCCATTCCTTGGAAACCCTATACAGGGTTGCTATGAGTTGACATTGACTCTATGGCACTTAACAACAACAACTGCCTTCTAGGATACACACCCTGATAGTGCAGTGGGCTACGTGCTGGTCTGCTAATGGCCAGGTCAGCAGTTTGAATCTATCAGCCACTTCATGGAAGAAAGGTGGTACTTTCTACCCTGTAAAGATTTATAGCCTCAGAAACCCTATATAGGGTCTCTATGAGTTGGAACCAAATCACTGGCATACTGCTATCAACACCACCACCTTCAAAAAAGAGTTTCTGGTAGTACAAATGGTTAAAGCTGTTGGTTACTAAATGAAAGGCTGAACATTCAAATCCACTCGGAGGGTCCTGAGAAGAAAGGACTGATGATCTATTTGTAAGATATCAGCCAGTTAAAGCCCCACGGAGCACAATTCCTCTATGACACGTAGGAGATCACCATGAGTTGGATTTCAACTCACCAGTAACTGGTCACCTTGAAGAAACTTGAAGTCACTGATAAAGTGCAATGAAAACACACAGGGTCTGGAAGCTAATGCTGACCTGAGGGTGAGGAATGAAGGTGGCCAGAAAACTTTTCTGAGATGACGTTTAGAAGATAGATTGTTACCAGTGATAGAGGAATAGTAAAGGTTATTCAGACCCCAAGAAAACTGCCTTTGATCCAATTCTGACTCATAACAACGCTGTATATGGTTTCCAAGACTGCAGATTTTTACAGGAACAGAAAGCCACATCTTTCTCCTGTGGAGTGGCTGCTGGGTTTGAACTGCCTGTGCAGTTACAGTCCAGTACTTATCCTACCGTGCCACCAGGGATCTTTTAGTAAAGGTTAGTTGTTAAGAAAAAAAGCTTTGGAGCAGATAGTTCTGGGCTGTCATATTTTAACTGTGGAACATACAAGTTGTGTGGCTGAGGTCCTAGAGAAATGTTTGACTTCTCTATGCCTTGGCTTCATCATGTTTTAGATGAGGGCAAAAAAACCTACCAGTTTGCACATAATTAGTTTGGGGCATTTTTTAGTTGCTTGTTAAAATTGGAATCCACAGACTGAACTCTAGATAGGAGTAAAAGGAACTGTGGCAGTTTGTGTAAAGGGTCTGTCTCAGGTTGGGCCAATAAACTTGGAGGCTCCAGACTGGGACTGGAACTGCTCCAGGCAATAGGGATTAACGGGACTTGTGTTCTAAATCAAAACATGGTAGCTCAGTTCATATTGGTTTCAACCAGTATAGCAGGAATAATAATTGATAACCCAGAAATATAAACATTTGTAACACCTAGGGCTTTGCACAGTGTGTACTAGTTGTTAGTCTTTGTAGAACAATATGCAGACCACAGAGATATAAATATGCATGAATACATATTTGGGTATTAATACATACTTGGGTAGAAATACGTAATTATATCAATAGGTGATCCTTAGTTACACTAAGTAAGTTTCCGTTAACTATTTTCACCGCTCATAGTACTCACTGAGCAGAATCTTGGGTCATTAGGAAATTATTATTTTCTGCCATAGTCTTTTTGGGCGATAACTGTGTTTGCACATTTATGATGTCCTGGTTTTCTACATTTGAAACAAAACATGGCAAATTCCCCACACTTGTAATATACTATATATAAAATATAGTAAAAGGTAAGATTATAACACATGACCTTTTTTTCTTTATTTAAGCCGGGAAGCAGTTTGGGGAATCTTTGACCAATTTTCCTTCTGAGATTTGTATATGTTTAGATCCCTATGAAACACAGCTTTATCATGAATATTGTTTGATGAAAAATTGTCTGATTAATGTGTATTTAAATAAACAAATGGACTTAAGGACTAATTGTTGGTGTTGTAAAGTGCCATCAAGTCAGTTCTAAATAGTTTCCACGGTATCACAGAAAGCCATGTCCTGTAAGAGCTATGTTAGTTTAGTTATTCTAAATTTTGTGATTTAAAAATATTTTGTGAATAATTCTTCATATCACTTTAAAATCTTTACATTTTAGTCTATAAAATAGTTTTGTTGCTATTTGAAATGCCAGTTCTGTTATGTTTGATATTCTCATTAAATAAAAGTCAGGCAGGATAATCTTTGGAAGCATATTATTAAAGTGATAGTAAAGAATGAAATATCTCTTCATAATTCATTTAATTATTATATGTAAGCACTAAAATAGAAGGGTTATAGTGTGAAAGTCAATTATTCTAATTGTATAATCAAGTGGTCAGTTTTAAACTAATGTTAGGAAAAAAAGAAATGCAAAAGCAATAGATCTCTGAAAGAAAGATATTTTTTGTAATAAAAGTACTTTGAAAGGTTTATTAATGTAATATTATTGATGGGGGAGAGCTGAAAATTAATATATGTTGGTTAGACCAAGGCTGGAGTTGTTGCCTCAAACCATAATAATTGATTCCATGAGTTCTTTTGTCTAACAGGAGAGCATGAGAACAAACCAGAGTATATCATCTTTCTTTGATGAGTCCTAAATCTTAAATGGGAGATTTAGTTATTTCCTTACAGTAAATCTGATATTTCATTGAACAATTTTATTAATTTAAAAAATTTAAGTGTTGATTATTTCTCAGTTATACCATGCATTTGATAGAAATGGTTTAAAATAAGATCACATTTGTGATATTAAAATATTAGGAATAGTCAATATTCTAAATTGGCTATTCTTAAGCCTTAGAAAATTGTCTTTCAAGTGCATGCTTAGACAGGAGAATTATTCTGGAGGTACTGCTGTTCGTTTTGCTGTTGTAACTGGTTTTTATTGTTTAGTAAGTAAACAAAACTGAATAATTGAGCTAATATTGAGATTTTCAGCATAGTATGTCATGGTTTTCTGAGTCCTTAAATGAGCCTTCCCCAGTAAAAATCTGTGTTGCTAAATAATTTTAGAACAATTGTCACTTTCCTTTAGAGAGATTTAATAGCAAAATCTTTTCACCTCCTTTTTGTTAGGAGGAGAGACTACCCTCAAAACACTGCTGATTTTTCTTTGACAGTTGCTTGGGGTAAAAAAAAAAAAAAATTACAATACACAGTGCAAATTCTGTGTGTAATGGTTGAAAACCGATTGCTTTGTAGAAAAATAGATTGTAGTTGAAAGTATCCTCAACCATAGGCCTCACTTGCAAATA
>NW_006408792.1:706785-720555 GCF_000296735.1 Chrysochloris asiatica | reverse complement strand
AACTGAACCCTATACCCAAGGGTCCTAAATTTTTATAGCAGAAATCGAATATTAATGTGAATAAGATCAGTGATTTAGTAAGTACCTTAACAGTCAACAATGCCTAAGGCTGAACAAAATTAATATTTTGTTTCCCATCTGGAGACTTCAGTAAAATTAATGAGAAAGGGGGCCTTATTGTAATATATGATAGCTACAAATTCACTATTTGCAAACTGGGCATTCTGTTTACTTCAGAGTTCAGATATTTTGTGTACTTTTTATTGAATTGGTTTGGCAGAAGCTCTTTTTGCCTAAAGGACAAAATGGAGACTGGTAACTCCATTGCCTTCCTTCTATTGGCCCAAGTAAGAAATAAACATTAATTTAGGTGACATCTTTAATGACTAACACTGTGTTTTCAGAAAAAGTACAGTTTTAAAAATAAAATGAAACATTATACTACTAAATATTAATTGAATATATTACTAAATATGCCAATATAAGAAATAATCTGAAATTTGTTTGTAGTTTCTCCAGAAGATTCTATGCCCGTCTTATGGAGATTGGAGAAAAAAAACAAACAAAAAAAAACCAACCCAGATTTATTTATTTCTTATCGTAACCTGTGTATTCTGGGATAATGCTTGGGGACCTTCCTAGAGCAGTCCAGAACTAAGATAATACTTAGAATTTATTGAAGACAAATACAATGATTGAATCGATCCAAACGTATCTTTTTGATGGCTTTCCAAATATTCTAATATTCATTTCTGAAACCTAGTTTGTTTCATCCTGGGTAGAAATGGCAGTGTATAGTTGTGATCATTTCTAAGGAGTTAAAAAAATATATATATTTATCAGCATCTTCTATTCTTAAAGTTGTTTTTGTTCATATCAACACTAAACTACATTTATAAAGTTACATTTTTATCTGCATTTTCAGTTTCTACTAAACATTTCACAAGCTATCTTTCATCTTTGATGAGAATAAGTTAGACAGATGTATTGAATATGCATAAAACCTCAACATAGCATAAGTAGTGTATGTACATATTTATTATATATTAAAGTAATTAACATGAAACTATTTTACATCTGGGAAGATTATTTTATGTCTTGCACATAGGACTGAGCTTACTCCAGTGGTTCAATTGTATATCTATTCTGTTACTGCATTCATGGCCTTATCTCCGTAACTTTGACAATCAACATACTTTTTAAATTTATATAATCAATTAAAAAATATCTACAATTTTATCAGCATAGCATATCAGATATTTTTTGTTGTTGTTGCATTTTTTTGCATAGTTAGAAAATGGTCATCTGTAGATCTTATGTTTTGTAAGAAAAAATCCCTTCCAAATCTTAAAAAACAAAGCCTCTACATTCTGTGTAGATCTGCATTATTAATTCACTGTAAAATAGATCCAGTTGGAGTACTTGTTTTTGCATTAAATTAAGCCTTTGATGTTCTTTAATGCTTTGATTTAGCCTCTAATTTGTCAGAGCACAAATGCACCAGCAGCTGTTGAAAATATCACTTTTGCAGTACTGTTCCTAGCCAATAAAACCCCAACAAGTCATCTTCCTATATGACTGCACAGAATAGCATTGAAAAAGTAGTCCTTGCTTTGAAGTATCACTCCAATTATAGGTTTTAACCCCACAGGTCACAGTTAGATTATTTATACAATGCCAGTGTAATTCTGTCTCAATTCTAGGCTTTCTGAGTGTCCCAAGTGCTCACCAGTTCCACTGGAGGGAATTTTAGTCGGCTGCTATGATGGCACTGACCTGTGTTTGATAGGGTGAGACAGCATTTGGCTGATCCCCGTATATTTTGTGCATTATTTAACTTTCTAGCACATATTTAGCAGAAAGGCAAACTATACTAGGATTACCTATTCCTCCTTTCAGAAACCAAGGGCTAAGATGACTTTTCATCACATAGTGATATTGATTCCATCAGTTCTGTGATACATATGCATGCATGTTTGTTCATACTATGAGCCAGTAAAACATCTTAGTTGACAACCACTAATGATTTTGGGATCTTTTATTGTAAGTTTAGTCATGTGTCTCTTTCTACTCGGGTTAAGTGCCAGTGTTGATGCTTGACAGCAAAAATGGACAAATCCACCATGCTGGTTAAATTGTCTAAATTTATTACATTAGACATTCCCTGGCAAATGCATCTGCCAGCAGGAAATATAAATGCTACTTTTGCACCAAGGCAACTGGCTCTGTCATTTCTGGCTTTTTGATAATATTCTGTCTTACATTTGCATCAAAAAGATTGTGATAGAAGACCATGTTTTTAATTAGTTGTT
Organism: Chrysochloris asiatica; assembly: GCF_000296735.1. Lineage (NCBI taxonomy): Eukaryota > Metazoa > Chordata > Mammalia > Afrosoricida > Chrysochloridae > Chrysochloris > Chrysochloris asiatica. The sequence continues at coordinate 718,243 of NW_006408792.1, read as the reverse complement.
GTGCTGACAGCCAACAATTAGAAGGAAAGTCATAGGATGCTAAAAAGAAAAACATGAGAGACTTCCTGTCCAGAGAAAGTACAATATGATCTTTGCCTGTTATGATTTTGAGACATAAAAATTCCTGGTTATAAAACACTTGGTAGTGAACACTCACACTAAGTTGTTTTAGAATCTGCTTAATATGTAAAGTCCTTTGGTTTTACTAAGTCAGAGAATGTGTATTTTATTTTTCTGTTTTTCTCACTTCCTTCACCTTTTTGAAATGAATGTGTACATAGAAAGGAATAGCTTTTGCACATTTGCTGCTTAGTAAAATTGCTTGGTTCAGGAACATGGATTAAAATTTTACTTGCTTACTTACCAACTTCTTTTAGTATTGTCTTTTGAAGTATTATGAAAATAAGAACCTTAGCTCTCTTCCAAATGGTTTATCACTACTATTAGACCCACAGATAACATGCTTTTTAAGACTCCACATGGATCTCTGCATCTTCAAAAGCGAAAAAAGAAACAAAAATAAGTCAATTTTTTTGTACTTTGTTCTCCATACCCATTTTACTTAGTCACAACATATAACACTTACATTACTTTAAAACTGAGGTAGTAAAATGGATGTGAATAATACATTGCAGCCCTGACCAGAAGATGTTTGCTTACCCACATAAAGTAATTTGCTTCTTAGCACAGCTGGGGTCCCTTTTGCGAGTGTTTTATTTTTTATGAAGTCAAGACAAAACATTATTTTTGTAAACCAATGTTTTAATCTAATTGATGACAAGTCAATGGCCTAGAATAGCAATGGCTGCCTCAAAATATCTCTCAATTTGCACATTTTAAGGCCTACTAAGCTGGAGAACTGAAGCATGAGACAAATGAAAAAATATGAAGTTCATAATCTAGGGAGACCTGCGTGTGTACAGCCATAAAAGCCACAACTGCCAGCTCAGGTGGAAAAATGTTGAAGTGAGAAATGTATTCAATAAATAGAAAACACAGCATGGAGCTGAAAAGTGTGCATGAGAAACTGGTTAGGAGATTCGAATAATGGAAAAGGAAGCAGATGGAGCATGAGTGTACATTAAACAGTAGTGTTCATAGCTTGTGACATAAAGTATTCCTCTGGGAGTCTAATTCTTAACTATCTTCAAATTCATTCAATTTAAAATATCATGGTCTTGTTATCATCTAATTTTGCAGAAATTTTATTGAAAATATTATTGTGATGGACTGCATTTCATAGTTGAAAATACTTGCTGATAGAATAGGCTCGATTCTGAAAGTTGATAACTCAGTATTGCTGTAACTTTGCTGTATTGAGTTCCACTTGCCTTGTTGGAGCGACAGGGTTTCAGTGTCTGAGTGAAGATGTACTAAAGTGTGAGCGAGGGTGCTTGTGAATAGAATAGGAAGCCATTAACTTTCACTGACGTGTGAGACACTGGTTACAAGACATTTGCAAATGTTTATGGAACATGTCAGGATTTCCTGGACAGGGTGTTTACTCTATAAAATAAAATTAAAAAAGAGATAGCATTGGGCGGCATTCACAATTACAGAATTCTTATTACTTTCACAAAAACATGAGCATTTCTATTCTGGGCCATTTCCATAGCCCATTAATAATTTCATCCTATAGTAGGGACACATTTTGAGAAGGATGGTTTTTCTCTTTTTTATCAATTTTATGCCAAACTGGAGTACTTGGTTTTGTTTAATAGCACATAATGGATCTTTGTGAGTTCATTTCCTCAATCTTTTAAAGTATCATTCTGCATCCATCACCTACATTTTTTTCTGTCAGTTAATCTAATACTTTTTCTTTGTCCCAAATGAACTTTTCTAAGGAATGCCCAAAGCTCATACTTATTAGAAAACTTATTCATACTTAGCTATCGTGATCTTATATATTATATACGTATGATATTTCTTTACTATTGGAAGAACGTTTTTGCTAAAATAATCTCGGTAATTTTCCTTCCCTACTTATGCTCTTCTCTTTCCTTCCAGTTTCTATTCTGTTTTTGATTTTGTACCTACTTCCCATAACATTTTCCATGAATTTCTGATGATTTAGCAATAAAAGAGAGAGAGAGAGAGAGAGAGATAAAAGCTTTGTCACTGTATATCGGCAACCCAAAAGAATCTGACCATTTGTTGCTGCTCTTAAGTGCCGTATAGTCGCTTCGCACACATAACGACCCTGTATAGGGTTTTCTCGGAGCACCTGCTGAGTTTGAATTGTGGACCTAGGGTTCAATCCTACTTTTCAGTCCAGTGCTTAATCCACAGTGCCACACCAGGACTCCTAAATGACCATATTGTTGTTAAGTGCCGTCGAGTAGGTTCCGACCCATAGCGACCATGTATAGAGATTCCAAAGAGCGGCTGGTGAGCTTGAACCGTGGACCTTGGAGTTCAAACTGACCTTGCAGTTCAGCTCATTAACCCACTGTGCCACACCAGGACTCTGAATTTGACCATACTAAACATAAAAAACAAAAATCAAAACGATTGTCATCAAACTGATTTCAATTCATAGTGACTTTATATAGGGGTTTCTGAGATTCCAAGTCTTTATGGGGGTTGTTGTTGTTAAATTCTGACTCATAGTGACCCTGCACAGGGTTTCCGAGGCTGTAAATGTTACGGGAGCAGAAAGCCTCATCTTTCTCCCGCGGAACAGTTGGTAGTTTCGAACTCCTGACCTTGCGGCTCGCAGGCCAATTCGTAACTACCACGCTTTCAGAGCTCCTTCCTTTGAGGTAGACATCCTCATTTCTCTCCTGTGGAGCAGGTGGTGGGTTTAAACCACTGACCTTAGAAACGGATAAAATCATTAGCTTTCACATGCTTTAGTTAAACCTCAGTTTTTGCTCTTTATATACATATCTCCCAGTCCATTTTTATTTACTTATTTTCAACCAAATCAGGGAAATACCTTTGTTTTCTCTTATCTCTCCTCTCTACCAGATTCCTTCCTACTTCACCTCCATTAGAACTTTAACTGACAAAACCTGTCTGGTACCCCCAGTTCCCATCTCTTAAATACGTAAACTTTTGGGCTTTCAAACATGTGAACGTTTCTCTTATGTTGAAAAATGGCTTTTGTTGAATCTCACCATCACGTCTATCTGCTTTCTTGTTCCTCCTTTTTTTTTGATGGAAACAGTGTTTATAAAATTTATTATTATTATTTTTGATTCATGCTCTCTGTATCCACCAAACACGTACTATTTAACCCCTTGAAATCTTGCCTCTATTGTGAAAATGACAAAACCAGAGGCTGTTAATTTTAACTTGCCAATGTCCTTTCCCAAGTTTTTGTTTCCCTTTGAAATTCTGGCTTCTTTTCCTCTGGCTATGTTCTGTCTTTAACATACTCCAATCCTTGGGTCTTTATAACTCTTCTTCTGTCTTCTATATTATCAGTTGCCTGCAAACTGATTCTGACTCAGCTATCACCTGTTTGTCAGAGTAGAAATGTGCTGCAAAGAAATTTTAGTGGCTGGCTTTAGGAAGCAGGTTTCCGGGACTTTTTTTCAAGGTTCCTCTGGGTGGATTCAAATCTCCAACCTTTGGTTAGCAGCAAAGTGCATTAACTATTTGTACCATACAATGTGTGTGGGCTACTCAACTCCTTTACTCTTTGAAATGTCTCCCCTCCGGCACCCCAGCCATTGACTAAATTCAACTGATACGGGTATTTGTTTCTTTCTTTAGTGCTCTTAGTAGATAATCAAAGTGCAGATTCTTGACATCCAATGTCAGGATTATTGCGAAATCCTTCTCACTTATCTCTTTTCTTTCTTTTGGTTTGCTTTTTCAACATACACGGTATCACAAGAGTTATCAAACCACTTTGCCATCTCAGGTTACTTTCCGGATTGAAAACCTGCAGTCTGATCTCATTGCCTAGAACAGTGTTTCCCAGTGTGGAGTGAAATCCAGAGGCTGCTCTGACTTCTGGCTACTGTTTTAGTTCGTTTTTATTTTCACTGACTCTGTTTCAACTTTATTAATATCTTCTACTTATTTTCTCCCTAGATTCATTTTTCTCTGATGTTCATAAGGTTTTCAGTGACTAAATATTCAGAAGTAGTTTGTCACTCCTTCTTCCTAGTCTGTCATCGTCTGGAAGCTCATCTGAAACCTGTCCACCACAGTTGACCCTGCTGGTATACAACAGCTTGACGACTAAGGTGCACCTGACTCAAGCCATGGTATTTTCAGTAAAATCATATGCATGAAAAAGCTGGACAGTGAATAAGGAAGACTGTAGAAGAATTGATGCTTTTGAGTTATGGTGTTAGAGGAGAATATTGAAAGTACCATGGGCTGCCAAAAGAACCAATAGATCTGTTTTGGAAGAAGTGCAGCCAGAGTGCTCCTTGGAGGCCAGGATAGCCAAACTTCATCTCTTATACTTCAGACATATTGTCAGGAGGGACCAGTCACTGTAGAAGGATATCATGTTTGGTAAGGTGAAGGGTCAGAGAAAAGAGGAAGACTCCTGGCGAGATGGATTGGCAAAGTGGCAGCATCAGTGCGTGCAAGCGTGGCAACAATTGTGAGGTTGGCCCAGGACTGGGCAGTGTTTCGTTCTGTTGTGCATAGGGTCGTTATGAGTTGGTACCAACTCGATGGTATCTAACAACAACAATAACACAAATATTCATTTTTAAACATCTCTCCTCCCTTCTGACATATGTATTTAGTTCTAAATATTGCCATGGATCCTCAAGCTCCACAAATTGAAAGGTATTTACTGTCATTACTATTCATTCATAATTTTTAATATTAGTTTTTTAGCTAAAGCAAATGGAAGAATTGAAGAAGTCCAAGAGCTGAACAGAAAATTTCAAAGATCAGCTCGAGAAGATAAAACCAAATACTATAATAAAATATGCAAAGATTTGGAATTAGAAAACCAAAATGGAAGAACATGGTCAGTATTTCTCAAGCTGGGGGAACTGAAGAAAAAATTCAAGCCTCGACTTTCGTTATTGAAAGATTCTCTGGGCAAAGTATTGAATGATGCAGAGGGCATCAAGAAAAGATGGAAGGAATACACAGAGTCATTGTACCAAAAGGAAATGGTTAATGTTCAACCATTTCAAGAGGTACCATATGAACAAGAGCCAATGATACTCAGGGAGGAAGTTCAAAGTGCATTGAAGGAATTGGCAAAGAACAAGGCACCAGGAATTGATGGAATAAAAATGGAAATCTTTCAAGAAAGTGAGGCAGCACAAGAGGCACTCACTCATCTCTGCAAAGAAATTTGGAAGAAAACTATCTGGCTGACTGATTGGAAGAGATCCATATTTGTGCCCATTCCAAAGAGTGGTGACCCAACAGAATGCGGAAATCATCGGACAATCTCTTTATATCTCAAGCAAGTAAAGTTTTTCTAAAGGTAATACAGAAAGGGCTACAATCATACAATGACAGAGAAATTCCAGAGGTTCAAGCTGAATTCAGAAGAGGCCATGGAATGAGAGATATCATTGCTGATGTCTGATGGATCTTGGCTGAAAGCAGAGAATATCAGAAAGATGTTTACCTATGCTTTATTGACTATGCAAAGGCTTTCGATTGTGTGGATCATGACAAGCTATGGACAACATTGAGAAGTATGAGTATTCTAGAACACTTAATTGTACTTCTGAGATATCTGTACCTGGACTAAGAAGCAGTTGTTTAAACAGAGCATGGGAACACTGAATGTTTTAAAATTGGAAAAGGTGTGCGACAAGGTTGTGTTCTTTCACCATACTTATTCAACCTGTATGCTGAGCAAATAATACAAGAAGCTGGGTTATATGAAGAAAAATGTGGCATTAGGATGGAGGAAGACTCATTAACAACCTGCGATATGCAGATGATACAACCTTGCTTGCTGAAAGTTAAGAGGACTTGAAACATTTTATTGATGAAGATCAAAGAGCACAGCCTTTGGTATGGATTGCATCTCAATGTCAGGAAAACAAAAATCCTCACCACTGGACCAATAAACAACATTCTTATCAATGGAGAAAAGATTGAAGTTGTCAAGGACTTCATTCTTCTTGGATTAACTATCTACACTCGCGGAAGCAGCAGTCAAGAGATCAGACAACGTATTGCATTGGGCAAATCTGCTGCACAAGAACTTTTTTAAAGTGTTGAAGAGCAGAGATGTCAGCTTGAGGACTAAGGTGCACCTGACCCAAGCCATGATATTTTCAATAACCTCATATGGATGCAAGGGCTGGACAGTGAATAAGGAAGATCATAGAAGAATTGATGCCTTTGAATTGTGGTGTTGGAGGAGAATACTAAAAGTGCCATAGACTGCCAACAGAACCAATTCTGTTTTGGAAGAAGTGCAGCCAGAGTGCTCCTCGGAAGCCAGGATGGCTAAGCTTCATCTCTCATACTTTGGACATATTGTCCAGAGAGAACAGTTGCTGAAGAAGGATGTCATGCTGGGTAAGGTGGAGGGTCAGAGAAAAAGAGGAAGAGCCCCAACGAAGTGGATCGGCCAGGTGGCATCATTGATGGAGTCAAGTGTGGCAGCGGTAGTGAGGTTGGCCCAGGATCAGACATTGTTTCATTCTGCTGTGCATGGAGTCGCTATGAGTCAGTGCCGACTCGATGGAACCTGACAACAACAATAATATTAGTTTTTATTTTCTTTTAGAAGAAAAGGATGATTTTATGTAATTTTTATTTTTCTGCTTTTGAAATTTGTTTAATATTTCTTTAAAGCTTTCCCCATTCAGCAGCTATTTAAAAGTAGCTTAATTTCTTTACTAAATTAATATCTAATTTATACATTAAAAAGCAATGAGAAAATTGCATTAATATGCCAAAATTTTCTTTAAAAGATATTTTTCTAAAAAATATTTTATCACTTTTCTAAAAGATCATACTTTCCATTTAGATTTTATTTAATTTAGAAAAGATGCATTTTAATGTATATAAACATTTAATTGGAATTATTTAACTACAGACATTAACTAAAACACTAGAAAGAATAAATCTGATTGACAGTGATAAAAGCAACTCAGGAATTCCTAATATATGGATTAGATCTATACATTTTTTAACATTCTTGTCTGTACACAAAGGAGTTTCAAAAAGTTCATGAGAAACTCCAATATCTTTCAATTACATTTTTCTACAAAGCTTTTGGAGCCACCTCATAAGTATTCATTTGTTCTTTTTTTTTTTAAGAAAGTAGTACAAGATTTTCATAAAATTCATAAAAGTACATGGAATTTCCAAAATGCAAAAATTGAACGGATCTAGAAAAAGGTATTTTGTAGTGGAATATACTTATTTTCATTACAACACATCAGAAAAGTATTACACTGTTTCCATTGGCAATATCATTTCATTTTATTGGTATCATATAATTATGGAAGCAAAGAGGGAAGGGAATTTCAAGTATCCATCTAGTCAATTCCTCTGCTTTTAACCCAGATTATTATTAAACCTAATTTAAAGATGCCAATACATTATTTTTTCTAAAAATTTAAAAGTTTCATCGTCAGTATCATAAATCTAACCTTAATCCCTTTATGAGAATTCTGGTGTGGCACTTAGAGGTAATGTGCTGGACTGCAAGGTAGATTTGAACTGTAAGATAGGTAGTTCAAACTCACCAGCTGATGCTTGGAAACTTTATACAGGGTTGCTGTTAGTTGGAACCGAGTCAATGGTTCTTAACAACAACCCAAATCATCTAGGATAATCTCATCTTGAGATCCTTAACTTTTTTCTTGTTCCTGGTATCTCAATAAGGAGGGTTGTTCAGCAAGGGGATCTTATCCATAAACGTTGAGTGTGGAGGGAGATTTGTAGTTAGGCCATTCAAGCCCTTCCCAATTTCAAATATCAAGGTAACCCATAATACTGTATCTCCATTTTAGGCTTTTTACCACATAGGGATATCTGATCTTGTATGGATTTCTTTCACCAGATCTCAAGAATCCCTTTGTACCTTTTTTTTTTTTTTGCCTTTATTGTAATTTGAGTGAAACTTTATAGAGCAAATTGTTTTTTCATTCAACAATTCATACATATTTTGTTTTGTGACCCTGATTGCAGTCCTTACAATGCCATAACACCCTTCCTTCTTTCTCCCTGTGTTTATCATTTCCATTAGTCCTTCTTTCCTACCTTTATCTGCATTTTGAGTTTTATCACAATGCAAATGCTACCCGTTTGACCTCACATGTTTGATTGTTTTAAGCAGTGCATAATCCCTTGATGTTATTTCACCCTATAGACCTGTCTGCTATTTGGTTGAAAGTTGAGCCATGGGGTTGAGTTCAGTTCCAGGTCTGAAGAGAGAACAAAAACCATAGTCTCAGGGGTTCCACCAGTCTCCAACAGTTAGGGTTTTTTATTATTTTGAGTTTTGTTACACATTTTTCTCCAATTCTCTCCTAGACCATCTATTGTGCTCTCTTTTGGAGTGGCCAACAGTGGTAGCCTGGTACCGTCTAGTTCTGGTCTAAGAGTCATGGAGGCTGAGTTCATGTGGTCCAATAGTTCTTTGGACTAATTGTTTCCATGCATCTTTGATTTTCTTTATTTTTCTTTGTTCCGGATGGGGAGAGACCAATAGTTGCCTCTTAAATGTCCCACACAAGCTTTTAAGACCCCAGTTGCTACTCATCAATGTAGATGATTGTAGAACATTGTCTTTGTGGACTATGCCATGCCAATTTACCTATAAAGGTCTCCCAGCTCCTTAATATAATGATATCTGCAAACACCCTTTGTCCAAATAAATTCACAATAGCAAGTTTCAGGGAGTCCTGGTGTGGCACTGTAGGATACGCACTGGAGCGCTAACTGCAATGTTGGTGGTTCAAACTCACCAGTCACTCTTTGGAAACCCCATACAGGGGCGTTATGAGTCGGAACTGATTCAACAGCACTTAACAGCAACAAAAAGTTTCATGAACTATTTCATGAACTATTACAGAGGCTATGTCATGAACATGTATTTGCAGAGGCCACCACTCAATTTACTTTACTTTGCATCAGAACTGCTTCCTGTATTTGCTAAAAGATCTATTTCTTGAGCTCTACTTCTAGACTTCCTGATTCAAAACCTCTGGGGATAAGGCCCAGGTAATTCTTATGTATTAGAATATGTGGGAACCTCTGGCCCAAAGAAATGAAAGAATAATCAGCTCAAATTTGAGTTGGTTCACAGTCACAGTAGCTAGGACTGCTCATGATCAAAAGAAAGATTGTTGTTATGTGCCGTGGAGTCGGTTCCGACTCATAGCAACCCTGCATAGGGTTTCTAAGGCTGTAAACCTTTATAGGAGCAGAACGCCTCATCTTTCTCCCACAGAACAGCTGGTAGTTTTGAACTGCTGACCTTGTGGCTCGCAGCCCAATTCATAACAACCACGCTACCAGAGCTCCTTAAAAGAAAGATTAGGGAGAAGTTAATAGAAAAACACTGAACTTTACTCACTGGATTGTTTTCTTTTTAGCATAAAAAACTTCCAACATGTACAAAAATACAAGAAATAACAAAACCAAAAAATCTTATTTAATAAAATTGGGCAAAGGACTTAAATAGACATTTTATCAAAAGGGATATACAAATGGCCAACATGAAAAGATGCTCAATGCCATTAGTCATTGTTGTTGCTAAGTGCCACTGAGTTGATTCCCACTCAAAGTGACCCTGTACAGGGTTTCCAAAAAGTAACTGGTGGGTTTAATACACCAGCCTTGTGGTTAGCAGTCCAGTGCTTATACAATGGTGTCACAACAAATACAAATACAATACATACAATACAAATAAAACATACAATGAGACACCATTTCACCTCTACCAAGATGGTTATTTACCACTTGTCTGTCAGTTTGTCATTCTGTGGTGGCTTGCATGCTACTATGATTCAGTAAGATATGCCACTAGTATTTTAAATACCAACAGGGTACACCCATGGTGGACAGGTTTCAGCTGAGCTTCCAGACTTAAACTAAGAAGGAGAGACAGACTACTTCTGAACGTGTAGCCACTGAAAACAATATGAATAACAGTGGAACACTCTCAGGGCCAGAATACTGTATCTTTGAAACATGAAGAAAAGTACCAGAATATTATCAGATATAGTGCCAGAAGATAAGCCCCTTAGATTGGAAAGCACTCAGAATATGGCTGGAGAAGTGCTGCCTCCTCAAAGTAGAGTTGACCATGATGACACTTCAGGACCTTCATTTGCTGATAGGGCACAACTCAAAAATAGGAGAAAATAGCTGTAAATATCCATCAGTAATCAAAACATGGAATGTATAGAGTATGAATCTAGGAAAATCAGAAGTTGTCAAAAATGAAATGGAAAGCATAAATATTGATATCCTAGGCATTAGAGGGCTGAAATGGACTGCTATTAGCCATTTTGAATCTGACAATCATAGGGTTTCCTTTGCTGGGAATAACAAATTGAAGAGGAATGAGGCATTTAAGGCATTCATCCTTTAAAAGAACATCTTTAAGATCTATCTTGAAGTATAATGCTGTCTGTAATAAGAATAATCTCTATATGCACAAAAGGAAAAACCAATTAATATCAATATTATTCAAACTTACACACAGTGATGTGGAACTTGAAGAATTCTACCAACTTCTTCAGTCTGAAATTGATCAAACATGCAAGCAATGTATATTGATACTTACTGTTGTTTGGAATGCAAAGGTAGGAAGCAAAGAGGAAGAATTAATAGTGGGAAAATATGGCATTGGTGATTGAAACTATGCTTGAGATTACATGATAGAATTTTGCAAGATCAATGGCTTGTCCATTTCAAACACTTTTTTAAAAAACAAAACAAAACAAAACATAAAAGATGACTCTATACATAAACCTCACCAGATGGAAGACATAGAAATCAAATTGAGTACATCTTTAGATGGTGGAAGAGATGGTGGAAAAGCTCCAAAACATCATCCAAAACCAGTCCAGGGGCACACTTGGAACACACCATCAATTGCTCATATGCAAGTTCAAGCTGAAGCTTAATAACATTAAAACAATTCCATGACAGCCAAAATTTGACCTTGAACATAACCAACCTATGGACAACATTGCAAAGAATGAGTTTTCCAAAACATTTAATTGTGCTCATAAGGAATCAGTGTATAGACAAAGAGGAGGCCATTCAAACGAAACAAAAGGACTCTGAATGTTTTAAACCCAGGAGTGGTGTAGTAGGGTTGTATTATTTCACCATACTTACAAAGTCGTTTGAACTGCAAGGTTGGTGGTTCAAGCTTACCAGCTGCTCCTTGGGAACCCTATACAGGGTTGCTATGGGTCAGAATTGACTCAACAGCACTTAACAATACCAACAACAACAACTCAATTTGTATGCTGAGCAAATAGTCTAAGAAGCTGGATTACATGAAGAAGAAGGTGACATCAGGATTTGAGGA
>NW_006408792.1:692193-705785 GCF_000296735.1 Chrysochloris asiatica | reverse complement strand
AAAAAAAAAAAATCAATGTAACCCTCCAAATAACAAAGTAAAGAAGTAAAATTCCCTTGTACAATTTTTAAAAGCAAGGAAAATGACTTGTACTTTGATTCCACATTGTACTGGAAGTAGTACCTAGTCTAATAAGGAAAGAACAACAACAAAAGAAACAGAAGGCATACAAATTGGGAAGGAAGAAATAAAACAGTATTTGTAGACGATCTTATTGTCTAAGAAGAAAATTCTAAGGAAGCCATAAGCAAGCACAAAAAACAAACAACAATAAAAACACTCCTAGAACTATTAAGTGTGTTCAGTAAGGTTTGAGGTTCAACTTGTAAAAATTAATCATATATTTACAGATATATAATGAACTGGAATTTAAAAATGTCATTGGACATGACATCAGGATAAATCAATCTTTAGAAAAGGTCATCATTTTTTGTAAAGTTGGGGATTAGTGAAAATGAGGGACCCCCTTATTGAAATGGACTGAAACAAAAGCCATACCAATGACCCTGAAGATGACACAGAACTGAGCAACACTGCCCTACACATAAGGGCTTCATAAGTTGTAGCTTACTTGAAGGCAACCAACAACTCAAATGAAGTATTAGAAATAACTCTGATAAAGTAGGCACTGGATCTATATGTTGAAAACTGCCAAAGACTGATAAAAAATAAATTAAAAAGACCCAAATCAATGGAGAGATATGCTGTGTTTATAAATTGGCAAACTCAACATAATAAAGATAACAGTTCTCTCCAAAGATAAATTTATAGAAATTTAGTACAGTTCAAATACAAATTCTATTAGAATGTTCCATAACAATAAACAAACTGATTCTAAAACATGTGTGGAAAGGGAAAGAAGCTAGAATAACCCACATGATGTCAAAACAAAGATAAAATTGAAGAAATCACATTGATCAATTTTAAGATTTATTATAAAGCTACAATTCCTTAAAATTCCACCACATTGTAAGTATATCCTTGGAAAATGAAAATAATTTGCCACCCCTAAATTAGGAATAAACGTTCTTAAATTGAAAGCAAGACACTTTGTGCCATGAAAGGTTATTATTATTATTTTTTCTTTCTATTTACAATTTCAATTTTAGCTGCATCCCAATGAGATGTTGCCTACAAGGAAATGTTCTTCAAATCTACTGCTGTGTTTACTAAACATATTTTAAAGGATATTGTTTGTTATAAGAGGAATTTTTATGTAGTGTTAAGCACTTGGCTGCTAACCTGAATGTTGGTGGTTTGTACTTCCAGGGTGAACGATATGGCAGTCTGCCTCGGTATAGATTACAGCTTGGAAACTCAATGGGACAGTCACTATGACTCAGATTTTGACTCAAAGGCAATAGGTTTTGTTTTGTTTGGGGGGAGGGGCGGGAATCTGTTATATATCATTAATTCCCTGAGAACACTGGGGAGAGATGCCTAAATTTCTCCTAGAAGAAAACAATTAATTTAATGTAATTTTTTTCTTTTAATATTAAAATTTAATCTTTGTTGATCACTTGAAAGTTTAAAATACTTACAATAAAAAATGATAAGTACTAGGTTACCATTTAATAATTTTCATACACATAATTAAAAAGTTATATTAGCCTACTATTTAATCATTCTTATACAAATTATTCCATGATACTGGTTGCAGTTTTCACAGAGGGTCAGCACTTTTGTTATTTATGCTCTGTTTATTCTCTTTCCATTGATCTATCTTCTTTTTCTGTTTGCTTTCTCATCTTTGCTTTTGGGAAAATGTTGATCATTTGTTGATTATTTATTTTAAAATGTTTTATTGTGAATTGAGTGAGAGTTTACATGGATGAACATCATTTTTGCACTCATCCTATTGCATTTTGTACAATTGCAATGATTACAATCCCTTCCATGCATCATCATTCAATAGTATTTGCTTCTATCCCTTCTGTTGTTGTTTGTTTGTTTGTTTGTTTTGTGTGTGTGTGTGTGCGTTTGATGTACACAAAAGCACTCAGGAATATATAATCATTTAAACAACCCAAGAGCAATTTCTGCAAGCCTGTTTCCTGGCTGCCAGCACACAGTCTTTCTCTTTCTATGTGTCTAGAGTTCTCAGCTGTTCTATCTCTTGATGTCATCATCTCTGCCTCCATCTCTGGTATTGATGCTTCTCTGGATAGGGTCCCTTATTCTGCTTATGTTCTTCTTTGATGGTCCTAGGGTCCTCTGTTCCTGTAGTGTAATGTTAACTACTACCCTCTTTATGTTAAAAAAAAAATTCTTACCATTAAAGTTGTGACCATTCATCGATTATTGAAGGGATACATTATTCTTGGGTGATAATGTTTACTGTATAAGACAATCTATTATTTGGCTGAAAGGTGACCTCCAGGAGTGGTTTTAGTACCAGTTCAAAAGATATTTAGAGTGGTGGTCTGGGAGTTCCTCCACGAAAAGAGTTTTTCCATTTTTCATGTTTCCCTTTTTAACTTGATTGGCACAGGTTCTGAGTAAAATTTATACTCTGGTGTGGTACAGCAGGTTAATGTGCTGGACTGGAAGGTCGGTTTGAATTGCAAGGTTGGCGGTTCAAGTTCACCAGATGCTCTTGGAAACCCAATACAGAGTCACTATGAGTCACACCTGAGTAGAAGGCACATAGCAACAAATAACAACAAGCATAGTATAGTATCTTGACCCTACTCTAATCTTTTTATTTCTTTTTTTTTTGACTGCTGAAATTTATTAATTTATTTAATAATTTTGTCCATTTATGGTATGATGCTGTTGTTGTTGTTAGGTTCCATTAAGTCAGTACCAACTCAGAGTGACTATGCACAACAGAACGAAACACAGTCCGGTCCTGGGCCAACTTCAAAATTGTTGCCATGCTTGAGCCCATTGATACTGTCACTTTGCCAATCCATCTCACTGGGGATCTTCCTCTTTTTCTCTGACCCTCCACCTTACCAAACATGACATCCTTCTCCAGCAACTGGTCCCTCCTGACAATATGTCCGAAGTATGAGAGATGAAGTTTGGCCATCCTGGCCACCAAGGAGCACTCTGGCTACACTTCTTCCAACACAGATCTATCTGTTTTTTTGGCAGCCATGGCACTTTCAATATTCTCCTCCAATACCATAACTCAAAAGCATCAATTCTTCAATAGTCGTCCTTAGTCACTGTTTAACTTTTGTATGCATATGAGGTTACTGAAAAATCATATCTTGGATCAAGTGTACCTTAGTCATCAAGCTGACATTTGCTCTTCAGTACTTTTAAAAGTCTTGTGCAGCAGATTTGCCTAATGCAATATGTCGTTTGATTTTTTGACTGCTGCTTCCGTGAGTGTTCATAGTTGATCCATGAAGAATGACATCCTTGACAACTTCAATTTTTTTTTTTTCTGTTGATAAGAATGTTGTTTATTGGTCCAGTGGTGAGGATTTTTGTTTTCTTTACATTGAAATGCAATCCATATTGAAGGCTGTGCTCTTTGATCTTCATCAGTAAATATTTTAAATGCTCTTCACTTTCAGCAAACAAGGTTGTATCATCTGCATATCACAGGTTGTTAATGAGTCTTCCTCCAATCCTAATGCAATGTTTTTCTTCATAGAACCCAGCTTCTCAGATTATTTGCTCAACGTAGAGGTTGAATAACTATAGTGAACTAATACAACCCTGATTCACACCTTTCCTAATTTTAAACCATTCAGTGTTCCCATGTTCTGTTTGAACAACTGTCTCTTGGTGCATGTACAGATTCCTCATGAGCACAACTAAGTATTCAGGAGTACTTATACTTAGCAATGTTGTCCATAGCTTGTCATGATGCACACAATCAAAAGCCTTTGCATAGTCGATAAAACACAGGTAAATATCTTTCTGGTGTTCTCTGCTTTCAGCCATGACCCATCGGACATCAGCAATGATATCCCTCATTCCATGTCCTCGTCTGAATCTGGCTTGAACCTCTGGAAGTTCTCTGTCAATGTATGCTTACAGCCATTTCTGTATTACCTTTATTAAAATGTACTCGCATGGGATACCAAAAATATTGTCTGATAATTTTTGCATTCCACTGGGTCACCTCTCTTTAGGATGGGCACAAATTGGATGTCTTCCAATCACTTGACCAGATAGTTGTCTTCCAAATTTCTTAGTATAGATGAGTGATTGCCTCCTATGCCACCTCACTTTCTTGAAAGATTGCAATTCCTGGTGCCTTGTTCTTTGCCAATTTCTTCAGTGCACCTTGGACTTCTTCCTTCAATATCATTGGCTTTTGATTATGTGCTACCTCTTGAAACGATTGAACATCAACTGTTTCCTTTTGGTACAGTGACTCTGTATATTTCCTCAATCTTCTTTTGCTGCTTTCTGAATCCTTCAATAACCTAGTCAAGGCTTGATTTTTTTCTTTAGTTCTCCCAGCTTGAGAAATGCTGAGTGTCTTCTTCCCTTTTGTTTTTTTGACTCCAGATCTTTGCACATTTCGTTGTAATATTTGACTTTGTCTTCTCGAGCTGGCCTTTGAAATTTTCTGTTCAGCTCTTGTACCTCCTCATTTCTTTGATTTGCTTTAGCATCACTCCATTTGAGAGCAAGTTTCAGGGTCTCTTTGATATCCATTTTGATCTTTTCCTTCTTAAAAACTTTTGCCCTCCTCCTGTATGATGTTCTTAATATCATCCCACAAATCTTCTGGTCTTTGGTCTTTAGTGTTTAATGTATCAAATCTATACAGTATATTTTATATGTAGTATATGTTATGCTACTACATGCATATTTATAAAAATAAGTATATTTGTAGGAGACTGGAAGAAAAGTGGCCAAATGTTAAGAGTAATTAACTTGTGCATTTTGGTGGATGGGATTACAGATAATTTTGGTTTCTATCCTTTAAATCTATTTTATTATTGTTATTTTATCTCTTTTTGGTAGGAGAAAAGACTCAAGGCTAACTTTTTGAAACCAGAATGAATATGTTAGATAAGTTAATAATTCCACTTGTTTTATTCATGTGTATTTTACAACTTCTCATATTAAATACACTTGGATAATGTAGGTTTTTTTAGAGGCATAGAGGTATATCTCATCTTAAGGCACTTTGCAGATATTGCGTATTTTACACACTTAAGGTTTGTGGCAACCCTGTGACAAGTAAGTTTTCAGTTGCCATTTTACCAACAGCATGTGTTCTCTTGTGTCTCTGTCACATTTTGTAAATTCACACAATATTTCAAATGTTTTCATAACGATATTGCACACTTAATAGACTACAATATAAAGTGTTAACATAACTCATTAGCAATGGGCTTTTGCGGGGGAGGGAAGCCAAGAAGTGTATGTGACTCACTATCTTGCAATATTTGTTTTATTTGGTTGAACTGAAACCAAATGCACAATATGTGTGAGGTATGCCTGCATTTTACTTAACTTGATACCCAAGTTATGAGAAGATGTGGAGTCCTGGCGTGGTCCTGTAGGATAAGCACTAAAATGCTAACCACAAATATCAGTGGGTTAAATCCACCAGTCACTGTTCAGAAACCAATACAGAATCATTGTGAGTCAGAACAAATGATGGCACATAACAACAACAACATTGTGGGATATGGGCCGACTGCTGTGATTCCCCCTGCCCCCTGCCATCCACTTATGATGTTCCATTGGTTTCTGAGATACAGCATACTTGCAGGGAGAGAAGACCCCATTTATCTCCTGTGGAGTGACTGGTAGGCTCTATTCGTGTACTTTGTGGGTAGCAGTCCAGTGCTTATCATACAAAGTCACTGTGCTCCAAAAACTGTGGAGAGCTATCATCAACTAATCCATTGTCCTAACTTGTTTGTGTGTATCAGAACACTGGCAAGACTCGCATTCCCAGCCCCTCCTTGGGCTGACCCTAGTGAAATTTTACAATAGTCTGCATTCCTTACTCTGGGGCATTCCCAACTACCTAATAGTGTAGCTTGTTCCTCTATTTCCATCCATGTTTATGCTGCCGCCAAGTAAACATCTACCAAATTACCTCATTCTTCTTTCTTTATCTCTCCTCACTCCAAATAGGATCTTCCCAGCTCTTTTAAAGTATTTATTTGATAAAAAATCTCCATCAACTTAAAAAGATTACCCCATACATATTGCAGACACATTTGCATTACCTAATAAGATAAAATAAAATAAAATAAAATGAGATTCTTCCTTACACCATATACCAGAATAAATTCTAGGTAAATAATGAAAACATATTGTAAGTGGCAGAACATATAAGTAAATATTTCATTTTGTGATGAGGAAGAGTTTTGAAGCATAAATGATAGATGAAGCTATCAAGGAAAAAAATTCTGGTTGGACACCATGAAAACTGAAGTCTTTTTTATGCTAAAAAAGTGAAAGCATTAGTTTAGACTAGGTGTTGAGGATATAGGCCAATGGGATGGATTAAGAAGGAATGCTAGTAAATTCAGTTCCTGATAATAAGGAATTTATCAAGGATGCACCTCATAGTGACCCATTAGAATAAAGTAGAACTACCCCAGAGGGTGTCCAAGGTTATAAAGCATCACAGAGGCCAACTGTCACATCTTTTTGAAATGGAGCTGCTAGTGAATTTGAACTGTGAGCGCTAGGTTAGCAGCTAAGTGCTTAGTCGTTGCTCAAGTAGGGATCTTCCTAATATTTTGAGTTCCTTAAATAGATAATCCAAATTATTGATGTTGTTGCTAAGTACCATCGAGTTGGTTGCAATCCATAGCAACCTAGTACAGGGTTTCCAAGGAGGACCTGATGAGCTTGAACCACCGACCTTGCAGTTCAAACTTACTATTGTTGTTGTTGTTAAGTGCTGTTAAGTTGGTTTCAACTCATAGCAAACCTGTATAGAGTTTCCAAGGAAAGGCTGGTGAGCTTGAACTGCCAAACTTTGGTTCAAACTGACCTTTCAGTCTAGCACATTAGCCCATAGTGCCACACCAGGACTGTACTGGAAACCCTAATTCAGGTCGCTGTGAGTCAGAACCAACTTGACAGCACTTAACAATAGCTGCCAGCAGTAATAGCAGAATCTCCCATTTTAATCAAGAAAATGCTTTCAAAATTGTCCCACAGTTTATATATATATATGTGCCAAGAAAAACTTTGCACTTTGAGAATGTTACATAAAACAAAACTAGGTGGCATTTCTTTTACATGAGCCAAGAAAAAAAAAAAATGCTGTAACTTTTTTTTTTTTTTTTTTCAAATTGAGTAAAACAATTTTTCTCCAGAAACCTCTTTCTCTTTTCTCTTTATATAAAATTTATGCATATAAAAGTGCTGCCTGTGAAATACATTTCTGGTCACATTTGCAACATCATTGGACTTAGCTTATTTAGTGACACATTTTAGAGGTCCATGACAAAACTAATGCTTTTTGTCAACCAGCAATATGGAATAATTAATTGGGAACCATCACAAGAGGAAGACCCATTGCATTCTATGTTGGTTTGTAAAACAGGCCTGGGTGAGAGGCTTCTCAGCAGGACCAGTCACGTTACCTGTAATTTTTCACATGCGCATAGTTCATCACTAGTGACATTCTCGCTTTCAGATCAGTCATCTCTTAGGACTTAAAATTGATATATCAGTCTCAGCATAAAATGCTATCATTCCCGTAGACCAACTGTTTACCAGAGTATAACTCCTCCTGTGTCTCATTTCATCACACTGTTCCACATAGTGATGTTTCAATGTGAAATGAAGTTTTTTCATGCTGTGCTTCTGAGTAGAAAAAAGACAGAAGTACATGTATGATAAATGGTGAAGATTCTGCCATAGCCCTTGCAAAACAATACAATGTGGAAGCATTATACTTGTTTTAATAATTTAATGCAGAAATGTGGCTTTTAAAGTTTTATAGCAAATACTATTTATGTGGTGGTAAGGGGAAGATCAATTATATCTGCTGTGGATCACTTTATCTTCCAACTTATTTAGGAATTAGCAAAATACCACTACTGTCGGATTGTCATGGTGAAATATCTGTGGAGTCCACAGTATTAGTAAAAAGTACAATTACCATCAGGCCTTCAATTGTACATATATTTATTTACTGTTTTTGTAAGAAGGAGACTTTCTTGAAATTTTTATTAAATCTAATTCTTTTCCTCTGTGTGGAGCCCAGGACCAACCTCTGGCTTTCAGTCGCAACAATGTAATTTAGGAAAAACACCTGGTTTAATTGCCTCATTGATGCTTGAAAGACATTGCAGTGTTCGCATTCTTTCTCTGAGGATGGAGTGCAATTTCTTTCTGGGTCTGAGTGTGGTCTGGCTGTGATAGCAGCATACCAGTGATTACTGGAGCCTATGCAAGTGATTAGACTGACTGAGAAGAGGTCCATATACTTCCTTCCCAGTCCTAAAAGCTGTGAATTTGTGGAGGATGACATCCCTAGGAGACCAGAATGACTTAATTTTTCTCAAAATGGAAATTGTTTTTTGCTTTTAGCATGTCTTGATTTGGAGCTGTGACTAAAGGTCTGTCAGACTGCCTTAAAATGAAAGGTAAAATTGCTTAACCAAATTTGGGGTTAGTATTATATTTTCAATTTTATCCAGCATTTCAAATATACTCACAAATGTGCGTAAGTGCAAAATGCTCACTGTTTTCTCTGAGAAAATATTTTAGCTTGCTGTTCTGTTTTCACAAATCTTTAATATGTACCTTTTTACGCTGTTATGACGGAAACCATATTAGCTGTGAGGTAACATCTGAGTAGTAGTAAATCTGTAATAATTTGCTGGCTGAAAGTGAATCAGTGAGTGATCTTAAAGAACTGTAATTTTTCAAAAAGGGTTGAGAGAAATTTTTTTCCACAATCAGTATACTTTTATAAAAATAATTTAACTAGTGAAGTAGTAATTTCAGTCATTGGGATACACTATGAAAGTCATACAAAGTAATTTATCTCTATTTCTCTTGTGTATAAGAAAGTAAACACTTCTGAGATTATTTGTATAACAGATCTTCATATTTTAGGGATTAAAAATACATTGAATCCAATTGTCTTAGCAGATGAGGCTTTGTGGCAGTATTATAAAATACATAGCACACCGAAAGGAAATATCCAGCAGAAAACTAGTATAGATTAAGAGAATACACTTTGTATTAATTCAAAAATTCTATAATCTTCAAGGCAAATTTTATGTGTAAAAGTGTATTGCCTCCTCCCTTATTGATGATCTCATTATCTGACAGTTTGAATCTATGACAACAGTGAGATACTACTATCCAGTTGCTTTATGTGTTAATGAGGTAAGTCTGGTAGTAAGTCTTGTGAGGAAAGAGTAACACTAGTTGTGATGATCAAGGTTATGTCTAAATTTGGCTTATAGCATAGTGGTTACTGACTGGGCTGTGAACCTCAATATCAGCAGTTTGAAACTACCAGCTGTTCTGCCAGAGAAAGATGAGGCTTTCTGCTCCCAGTAAGGATTTACAGCCTCAGAAACCCTGTATAGGGTTGCTGTGAGTCAGAAATGACTCCATGGCACATAACAACAACAACAAAGATTCTCAGAGATTTGGCAGTTACATAATGATATAATCTGGTGGCTATGCAATGATGTAATTTGGCAGTGCTGTCATTATGTAGTCATCCTCCATTCCACTTTTGGAATTCCAACTTTGGCCTATTTTCACAAAATGACTTGGTCTTTGGAACCTAACCATGTTTATAAGTGAGAAGTGGGTATATAATGATAAACTTCCCAAATCCCAGATTCATTTTAGGGTATTTTTAATAATGTATATGTCAAGAATTATATTCATCCCTGGCTCACACCTATTACTCGAAAATTTTTCTAATAATATCTGTATTTTTTATTCTAAATCCAAGAAACTGGTTTTATTGATTACCTGTCCTTACGAGAAGTTGTTAAGTCATCAGAGAGAGTTGGATAGGTCAGTGACGTTCTGGTGTGGTGTTATAGGATAAACAGTGGACTGTTAACTCCAAGGTCAGTAGTTCAGATCAACCAGCTTTTCCTTGGAAACCCTTTACAGTATTGCTATGAGTTGGAACTGACTTGATGACAGTATACATAGGTCAGCTATCCTCGTGTGGCATTGTGGGCTAATGCACTAGATTGCAAAGTCAGTTTGAACAGTGAAGTCGGCCATTCAAGCTCACCAGCCACTCCTTAGAAACTGTATAAAGAGTCACTATGGATTGGAACTGACTCGATGGCACTTAACAACAACATCTGATTACTAATATGAGAGATAAAAAAATAAAGCTCAGTCCGTATCCTCAAGTTGCTTATAGAGGGATAGAGGAGATATACACATGAGTTGTTTTGACACTAGTTAGAATATGCGGTGTCATAAGACAGGCTCCAGGAGGCTGTACTAGAAGAACGTAAGGAGCTTAAAGTCAAGTTTCCAGAGAGAAAGATAAAATATGTTGCCAGATAAAATATGAGTGTTGCCAGATAAAATATGAGAGGCCCATTTAAATTTGAATTTCAGATAAACACCAAATATTGTTTTTAGTATAAGTACATACCAATAAGATTCCTGCTTTAGGATAAGCACTGGACTGCTAATCACAAGGTTGGTAGTTCAAACCTACCTGTTGCTCCTTGAAAGTCCTATACGAGGTCATTTTGAGTTGGAACTGACTCGACTGCACTTAACAACAACAACAACACATCCCAAACATTGCATGGAATATAGTTATACTAGAAGATTTTCTATTGTTTATCATGTTTGGTAAGGTGGAGGGTCAGAGAAAAAGAGGAGGACCCCCTAAGAGATGGATTGGCCAAGTGGCAGCATCAACGTACTCAAATGTGGCAACAGTAGTGAGGTTGGCCCAGGATCGGGCAGTGTTTCGTTCTGCTGTGCATAAGGTCGCTTTGGGTCAGTACCAACTTGATGGCACCTAACAACAACAACAAATATGAACTTCAAGTTTAACTGGATATCCTGTATTATTTGCTAGTGCTGATAGTTCTAGGTGTGGGGTACATTCTAGTTAGAGGATATAATGTTTATAGGTACAGAAGAGAAGAATTTAATATATATATTCTTGTTGTTGTTGTTGTTAGGTGCTGTCGAGTCAGTTCTGACCCATAGAGACCCTGTACAGTGTATATATAGAAAAGAATAAATGTGTACTTGATAGAATTGAAAATATTGAATGGTTTGGGTGAAAAAATTACACTAGGACTATCCTGTTTAATTATTTCACCCAACCCAAACCATGTGATGCTATGGGTCAATGCCTTGTCTTGTAAGGTCAGTTTGAACTGCTAGGTCAGCTGTTCAAGCTCACCAACCGCTCCTTGGAAACCCTATATAGGGTGGCTATGAGCTGAACCTACTCAATGACACTTAACAACAACAACAACAACAAGATTGTGTTTAAAGGAACCCTGGTAGTGTAATAGTTGAGCATTTGACTGGTAACCTGAAGGTTGGTAGTTTAAAGCCATCCAGTGGATCCACAGGGGAAAGACCTTAGATAAACTTCTGCAAAAATTACAACTATGAAACAGTTCTGTTCTGTTTTATGGGTTCACTATGAATTGGAATTAATGTGACAGCAACTAGCAACAATATCCTGTGTAAACACGAAGTAATAATGCCTAGACATTTGGGGTTGGTGGACTGGTTGTTGTTGTTGTTAAGTGCCGTCGATTCGGTTCCGACCCATAGCAACCCTGGAGAGGGTTTCCGAGGAGCAGCTGGTGAGCTTGAACCGCTAACCTTGCAGTTCAAATGGCTTTGCAGTCTGGCTCATTAGCCTACAGCGCCATACCAGGACTCCGATGGACTGGTAGTTGGAGCTATAATCATAATTGGTTCCTTAGGTAAGCTTCTTAAATGCATCTCAGAGTGTTGGGGAGTAAAAACTGTATTATTAATGAGGTTAATAAATTCATTACTGATATTATGAAGGTACACACACACATATGTTGTTGTTGTTACATGCCATCGAGTCGGTACCGACTCATAGTGACCTTATACACAACAGAACGAAACACTGCCCGATCCTGGGCCAATCTCACTATTGTTATCACACTTAAGCCCATTGATGCTGACACTTTGCCAATACATCTCCCTGAGGGTCTTCCTCTTTTTCTCTGACCTTCCACCTTACCCTCCAGAGACTGGTCCCCTCCTGGCAGTATGTCACACACACATACACAGCCATAAAAAACCCACAAAAACAAAAGAGTTGTCATTGAATTGACTCCAGTTTATGGTAACCCCTGTGTCTCAGAATAGAACTCTGCTCCATCACTGATTTTTTTTGGAAGCAGATTGCCAGGCTTTTCTTGTGAGGCACCTCTGCTTAAACTCAAACTTCCAGTCTTTTAGTTAGCAGCTGAATGTGTTAACCATTTGTACACAGATCTGACTAATCTGGAGATAGAGGTCACAGGGATTGTTCACCATTTAGTTATGTAGTGAAACTGACGGCATTATGAGTTAGCAGTTTCCTCCATTACACCTTGAAACATGTTTAGAAATGGAACATCATAAGGTCCTGGCCCAGTGAGAAATGAGAGGAATTAAAAGTTTTTCCCATAATTTATAATGTTTGTATGTAATATATGAATGGATGTGTATCAAATGCTAAACTATACATAATATTTGAATCAGCAACTAATAAATTCAATGAACTACTTTTAGTATAAGAAGTATCAGACATACAAAAAACTAAAGAGTAGTACAATGAACTACCATATTCTCATGACACGCTTTCAACAATTATATTCACTTTACCATCTCCCCCATCTTCTTCTTTCCACTGTGAAATATTTAAAAGCAAATCTAAGGCATCATATCATTGGCATTTTTTTCTTTTACCAGCTTACTGGATAGAAAACAAGAAATTGACAGGTATTTAGAAATAGAATTATAAAATACAAGCAATTATTCACATTTTGTTTGCATAGATACAGACTGAGACTAAAAAGTGCTGTGTTTCTATAGGTAAGCACCCGATTACTAACCACTGGGACGATATTTCAAATTCACCAGCTTCTTCTCAGAAACCCTATATAGAGTCGATACCAATTTGACAACGTTTAACAACAACTAACCACAAGGTTGGAGGTTCAAACCCACCAGCTACTCTGCAGGTGAACATTGAGACCTTCTACTTCTATAAAGATATATAGCCTCTGAAACCCTGCACACAGTTGCTATGATTTGGAACCAACTCAATGGAACTTAACAACAATAACATATTTTGAAACAATCCCATTTAAGTCTATGCTGTTCATGAAGACTACTGAATTATTAATCTTTTGCAATTGAACGCTATTTAATTCACCCCCCAAATCATAATGTTTATTACAACCAAATGTACAAGAAATCCTAAAATCTTGTTGTTAGGTGCCATAGAGTCAGATTGACTCACAGCAAACCCTATGCACAACAGAATGAAACACTGCCCTGTCTTGATACAACCTCACAATTGTTGCTATGCCTGAGCCCATTGCTGCTGTCACTGTGCCAATCCATCTCATTGGGGGTCTTCCTATTTTTCTCCTACCCTCCACTTTACCAAACATGATATCCTTCTCCAGGGATTGGTC
>NW_006408792.1:690132-691175 GCF_000296735.1 Chrysochloris asiatica | reverse complement strand
TAGTTTCGAACCGCTGACCTTAAGGTTCGCAGCCCGATTCGTAACCACTACGCTACCATGTTGTTGTTGTTGTTAAGTGCCATCGAGTCGGGTCCGACCCATAGCGATACTCTTTGCAAAATCAGTCTTCCCTTTCTGGAAGTCTACCTGGCATTAATCCAATGTGATCATGCTAAAATCTGATGCTCTACCAGTGTGTCTGCCCAATATCCTATTACTTCTGTTGGTCTTCCTCTGGTGCTGCTGTTCTGACTAAGCCAGTGACTTGTATGAGGTGTTGCCACCATTTCTGTTGGGGATTTTCAAGTCTCAGGAACATTTGTTGCTTCTACTAGATGATAAAAAGGTTGTTATTCCTGCGGAACGCCATTGCTGCTACAGCCCAGCCCCACCCCAAACGTCAGTGAACACTTTCTGTGTAAGACTTGACAATAGGCTGACAATACATTTCCTCAGTCTCTCTTTGATTTGATCAACACTTAAAATAACATTTTTTTCCCCTTACTTCAAATGTGTCCATAGCACTGTAATGTATATAAAAAAAGCCCTGAAGATAAAAAATAACACAATCCAAATAGAATAATCACTATGTGCATTTTGGTAAAGTTTCTTTATGCAGATTGTCAGTTTCTTTCTGATATTTTATATGGAATATATTTTAGCATGCTTTTGGCTAAAGTAGATCAATATATTTTGTATTATCTCCTATATCTATATATTTCCTTATACCACAGTTGTTTTTGTTTTGTTTTGTTTTTTAAACAGCTCTGATAGTATTCTATTATATGGGTACAGAATTATTTATTTGATGTCTTTTTTAATAGTTATTGTGAAATTGATCTTCAAAAACATGACAATTTTCACCTACACTAGAGTATAAAAGTATTACCACTTTTTCGTCTTTGCTAATGTTAGTAAATGGAAAAGAATTTCATTCTTGGTTTATGTATTTTTTAAAAATAACGAATGATTAAACAGCCAGTGACATAAAGCACGCACATTTGGTTATCTTTTATGGATTATTTATATTAATTATATAATTT
>NW_006408792.1:668160-689667 GCF_000296735.1 Chrysochloris asiatica | reverse complement strand
TAAAGCAAGACTACCACTTCATTTTACCTGATATAAACCATTACTCTGCTCCTCAGTATTTTCCTCTATGTTTTAGGGTTTAGCAGTTTGCTGCAATGTCTCAAAGATCTCATGGGTCAAGGACAAGTTCACACAGTTGTGGAGGCTGGTAAGTACCAAATCTGCAGTTCAGATATTCATCTAGATGTTTTTCCTCATTCGTGGTATATTGATTGGGCTTTTGACTAATAGGGCTGTGGAAACTGGAGAATCAGGTCAAGAGCCTGAGGTTAAGTGGAAACAAGAATGGTTAGTCAAGCAAAGGTGTGCAACACCCCCTGACCAAGATAGCTCATTTTGTATCCAGCAAGATGGCAAAACTGACCAAGGCCCTTGTTAGATTTCCAAGTTTTTAATAATCACAGTCAACCCAGTTAATCACTCACAACTGGACCATAATCCTATCAGTATCTTCCCCCACCTTCTCTTACCCAGACCCATCAGGAAAAAGTCATTTTGTGAAAGTACAAAAACTATGTGGGGACAATGACTTCCTCTGACTTCACAATGAGGAAGGAAACTCAAACTCAAAATCAGCCCAAAGCTGATTACTATGACATGGAGGTCAGACGTGCCTGCACCCACCAACCTTCTCTACCAACCATCCCTCCCACAGCTCTGTCTGTTTTACATCCAGGTTTGATAATCCATTTAAATGGTTACACAGAGCTCATAATAATACTCTGGTTATGGGATATATTGGGAAGTGAACAAGGTACAATTAAGGATTAGAAACAACTCAGGATGCAG
The DNA here is from genome assembly GCF_000296735.1 of Chrysochloris asiatica. NCBI lineage: Eukaryota > Metazoa > Chordata > Mammalia > Afrosoricida > Chrysochloridae > Chrysochloris > Chrysochloris asiatica. The sequence continues at coordinate 688,878 of NW_006408792.1, read as the reverse complement.
CAGTTCTCCAGTCAGGAATGCCTCTTCTCTGCTATACTGCAGGTATGCTGCACTCTTGCTTTCCATCTCTCAGCTAGATGGCTCCTCAATTTCTGCCCTACCTGGGCAAGTATTACAGAGTCTTTTAGCCATTCAGTAAATGACCAACCAGCAACCAACCTCTTGCCCATAGACACTTAGCTTTACTCTGTTCATGGACAGGAAAGCCTGTAGTTGCTCTGTTTCTCTATGCTGCTGCCTCTGCTATGACCTCTGCTGTTGCCACTCTTCTAGAGAGACATTTCATGCTCTTTCTTTCTAGATCATCTGTTTCCTGGATCATCTGTTTCCCTTTCTGAGATGGCTCCTTTTGAATCTAGTGGGATGGAAAAATTAACCAATCCTAGTCCTCCCGTACACCTTATTTGCATGGTCCCACCCAATCACTTGGTGGGAATTAAGAAGACTTTGGATAGAAAAGTCATAGCAAGTAAATTAAAGGTATCACAGGAAGTTGCAATAGCATGGCTTAAAAGAGACATATTAAATTATTCACTGTACTGCACATCTATATTGCAAATAGATTTCTATTTTTAAATATCCTACCATGCAGATGGTTCAAAAATTTACAAAGTCAAAACAATCATTCCTTTACTTTCAAATTCTTTGGTGTTTATAAAGGCCCTTCTCTATTCTCAAAACTGCCTAAATATTCACTTGATTTGACGTTTTGATATTTTGTATAGAAATATTTTATCCATGGTGAATATTTTTGTCGACTAACAATATGTGATTGTTTTCTATGGGAATGCTATGGAAGAGGGTTAACAAAGCAGTGTTATATTTTCCTCTTTGTTTTATGTAGATTCTTAAGAACTTGGTCTTCCTGTTTCTACTTTCCCTACACTCCTCTCTTTACCTATGACCCAGGCAAACAAGAATAAAGACTGGGACAAGATTACTTTGATTTAGCTTTGTTGCCTTATAATTGGGGGCATTGGTGTTTCAGTGGTAAAATTATCACCTATTAGGCCAAAACTCAAGGAAATCTGGTAGTGCACCAGATAAGTTCTTGACTGCTAACCCAAAGGTTGGAGGTTCAAACCCATGAAGCTGATAAGTGTGCGAAAAATCTGATTATCTATCCCTGTAAAGATTACAGCCTAGAAAAACCCTGTGTCACACGGAACTGCTATGAATTGAAATTGGCTCAAAAGTACCTAAAATAACAACATGCTAGAAAACTGGGTTTGATTTCTGGCTAATGAGCCTCATGTACAGCTACTAGCTATCTGCTACAGGAGACTTTTTGGTTGTTATGATGCCAAACAGGTTTCAGTGGAGCTTCCAGACTAGGAAGAAAGGCTTGGAGATGTATTTTTTTTTTTAAGTTTATCAATGAAAACATTGTTGATTGCAATGGACAATCTGTAGCCAATCATGGGGATTACACAAAACCAAGCAGCAGATCTTCCCATTGTGCTTGGGGTCACCATTAAGTGTGCACTTACTGGACAGTAGCTAACAATGATGACATCTGAGAATCACTCTCTCACTCCTATTTCAAACAGTTTTTGTTGATCAGATTGCCCCTAAAATGAGTTTGTTTGTTTTTTCCCCAGAAGGCTTTTCCTTTGATCTTCATACACAGAGACTATGGGCAGGTAGGCCTCTTCCATGTCCATTTCTTCAGGTGATTGATCACATTTCAGTCATGCCTGAATCTACTTGACCTGAAGTAGGATCTCTGCTACAGTTGGCAAGGATTTAGTAAAACTAACAATTTGGTAACAAATTGCATATACTCCTGATTTGTTTCAGTACAGATAATGTATTGTAGAGAGAAAAGTATAAGACATGAAAATTTTAAGAAAAATATTTCCCCCACATTAGGTATCAGGCACACTCTGGATACCTTTGTGTGTGTGTGTTAATCTAGAGAAAGAGTCACAAATGCATATGTTGAAAGGAATTAGGAAGATTATGTACATTAATGAAGGTAGATGGGAGAAAGGCATACAATGGGTGGGATGGAGGGTGCTGTGTTGAATTGTAAAATGCATGCCCATGCTAAACGGTTTCCAGCTGATTGTTTTTAAGGATAGAGGTTGGTCCAATATATTTTTTACTTTCAGCATGATTTAGCACCAAGTCCTGTTTTTTAAATGCTAGAAACAAACACAAAGGGTTTTAAACTGTTTTGAGTGCACCACAATAGTTGTTGCTAAGTGTTGTCTAGACAGTTCTGACTCATAACAACCATGAGTTTATGAGAGTTTTTGAGGAGTGGCTGGTAGGTTGGAACCACTGACCTTGTGGTTAGCAGTTTAGTGCTTATCCTACAGTGCCACACCAGGACTTCAAAAAGTTCTTGGAAGAAATTCCATTATCTTTCCATTTAATTTTTCCATGAACTTTTTGAAGTCCTCTCATATATTTGTGGGCTGGATCTTACCTATAGGCTGTCAAATTTTGACTTCTACCCTAATCACACTTTCTGTTTGTTGGCTAGATGACAAAGATGTAAACTTATTTGTAGAATTATAGCACAAAAAGAAAGCCAATGTTTGTGAAAAGCAAGACCAGACACATAAAATAATAGTTTTACCACACTAAAAGAAATGAAATCCCAAAACAAATATGAAATTATATTAACAAGAGATTTGGCCCACCATTTCTTTGAAGCATCCAAGTTGGAATTTTTTATTTTATTTTTTTTTCTGATTTGTAAAAAGAAAGAAATGATGAATTGGGAAGAAGAATGAGGAAGGCCAGGTTGAGTGGTGAGGAAGATCAGCACATTTATCGTGGTCATGGGACCCTGGGGTCCACTCTCTGATGTCAGGACTCTGAAAGAGAATTTTCCTAATAAATAAAGGACTTTGAAACGGACTCTTCTGCATGTGATCAGCTCCATAGGGTGTCTCTTGAAACAGGATGTGAACAACTGGAATTGAAATGGAGGGATGTTGGAAGGGTAATGAAAAAGGGACCTGAGTGCCCATAAATCTAATATTCAGAATACCTAAGAGGGTTCCTCAATCACTAAAAATTACTCTTTTCAAGCAATTTATTGTACTGAATCTTTTAAAAACATAGATGAACTAAGAGAAGGTAAAGAAGACAAGCAGAGAACTTAGAGGCTCTGTAGTGCTTATTGTAGAAAATACATGAGTGATCATCACACAGATGTGTTTAATAACCTCTCTTCAGGAGCAGCTTTTCCCTTCCTTTCCATCTGTTTCTCTACTAGTAATCTGGTCACTCCAGGAACCTTTGTTCCTTTTGGAATTTGGCCCATTTAAGGATTAAAAAATGGTATCGATTTTTTTTTTAATTCCATTTCCAGCTATTCCATTCTAGAAGGCATTAACTTTCTTCTTTTTGAAAATTCCTACGTATTATGTCCCAGTTCCCAAGAAGGATTCTTGCTAATCTCAATCCACATTTCTTTTCCTTTTGGCATGCTTTCAAGGTGATCTGTAGTGGTTGTACAAAAGGATTCTAAAAGTTATCATTCAAAATTTATCTTGATTAAAGCCCAAAGAATTTTAAATCTTTCTTAATGATCTTGTAACCTTTACTTGTCTTCTAGATGTTATACCTAGTATTGTAACATCCATTAAGCACGGTACATGGACTTACTTGTGTATAAACAGCTAACATATACACACATGTGAAACTATTCACCACAGATTATTAAATAAACACAGGTTTGGAGTCCTGGCGTGGCGCTGTTGGTTAATGTGCTGACTGCAAAGTCAGTTTGAGTCACAAGGTTGGTGGTCAAGCTTACCAGCCACTCCTCGGAAATCCTATACAGGCTTGCTATGGGCCAGAACTGAATTGACAGTACTTAACAACTTAATAACAAGCATCTCAGGTTTTCCTTGTTTATGGCGCAATCTGCCCCTGATAATGCTGCTCATCTTAAGTAGAGAAAATCACATTACTGCTTCAAATTCCATTTATTATGAGTCCTGGTGTGACACTGTAGGATAAGCACTCAACGGCTAATTGCAAGGTTGGTGGTTCAAACCCACCAGTTGTTTCTTGGAAACCCTATGCAGGGTCATTATGAGTCAAAACCTAACAACAACAACCATTTATTAAGTGATCACTGGGTGCTAGAAGCTGTGAGAAGCATTGTGTATATATTATTTCATTTACAGTCTTATAAAAATATGTCTATTTTACATATAAGTAAGATATTTTTATTTTACATGTAGGTAAAGTAAGTAAGGAGTCCTGGTGTGGTGCTGTGTGTGGTCTAATGCGTCAGACTGCAAAGTCGTTTGAACTGCAAGGTCGCTGGTTCATTATATCTCTATTTTAAAGCTTCAGACATTGTATAAACATGAAGAATCTATGGATTTTTTATGGACAGTATTTTGCATTGTGGTGGTGGTTGTGTGCTGTGGAGTAGGTTACAACTCATAGCAACCCTGTACAGGGTTCCTAAGGCTACAAATCTTTATGGGAGCAAAAAGTCTCATCTTTCTCCCATGGAATGGTTGCAAATTTCAGACTGCTGACTTTGAGGTTAGTAACCCCATTCATAACCACTACACTACCAGAGCATTGCATTGTAGATTTTAGGAAATTATTTTTTGAGATTATGATAATGTAGTTATTATATCAAGGCATGTACTATATGGATTTTTAACAAAAAACACTAAAATCTGTCTCTGCATAGTTTTATATTGTATATGTTATATATATATATATATAAAACATATACTTTGTTAGAGTGAAGAGAAGGGAAAATTGAGGATAGAACCTAATGTGTCACCATATTAGGTTGAAATTTAATAATTAATTTTTTTTTCCATTAAGGTATAGAAAGAGAATGAAGACATTGGTAGATCAGGAGCCCAGAGTAGCAGTTGCATAGAAGCCAGAGGACATACTTAACCCTATTCTGAAACCAGGAGGACTAACCTGAGGATTTGGCTGAAGATGAAACGGAGTCCAGTAAATGATACAGCAGTTAAGAAATGTGAGGAGGGAACACTGCCATGTGGAAAATGTGGAGAATACCTTGGAAGAGTTAACTAGTTAGGAGAAACCAGTTAGCAATGAGTTTAGATGACAAATCCAAGGCAGAAAGAAGGGAAGAGGTTGGTGGTTTTGAATGACTGATATATTGACAGTGGAGATGGAAAGAAGAAGGCATACTCACAAGATAATCTGGATGATTTTGAGCAAGAGAGGTTAAATATGAAAATAAAACAGCACAGGCATCTACAGTGACCCCTACAGGTATAATATGTGTATTAACAGGATAATGAATTAGTTGAAATAAGAAAACACAGAAAAAGAAGCAGGCTTATGAAGAGAAATCCAGTTTTTATTACGCTATGTTTGGGGTACTTTGGTGCATCCAAGTGGAGATAATATATAATGTAATTAAAAATTATCATTGTTTTTAAATGCCATCAGTTTGTTTCAACTCAAAGCAACCCTATTTACACCTAAAAACACAATGAGCCATCCTTGCAATGTTTGGGCTCATTGTTGCAGACATTGTATCATTGTTTCTCTGACCCTCTACTTTCCTAAATATGATGTTCTTTTCAAGTGACTGGTTCCTCCTAATAACATGTCCAAGATAAGTGAGATGAACTCTCACCATCCTAGTTTCTAAAGAGCATTCCAGCTGTATTTCCAAAACAGATTTATTCATTCTTAGGGAAGACCATGACATATTCAACATTCTTTGACAACCCCACAATTAAGAGACACCAGCTCTTCTTCAGTCTTCCTTATTCATTATCCAGCTTATTCATGCAAATGAGACAATTGAAAACACAATGGTTTAGATCTTAGTCCTCAAAGTGACAACTTTGCTTTTGTAGAGTTTAAGGAGGTCTTTTGCTGCAGGCTTACCCTATGTAATACATCATTTTATTTCTTGATTGCTGCTTCCATGGTTGTTGATGGTGGACTCAAGTAAATGAAATATGTAACAATTTCAATCTATTCTCTGTTTGTCATGATGCTGCTAAATGATCTAGAATTAAGGATTTTTATTGTCTTTATGTTGAGGTGTAATCCACACTAAAGGCTGTACTGTTTGATCTTCATCAGTAAGTTCTTCAAGTCCTTTTTACTTTCAGCAAGCATTGTTGTTTCTTCTGCATATTACAGGTTGTTATTAAGTCTTTCTCCAATCCTAATGCTGTGTTCTTCTTCATACAGGTCCAGTCTTTTTAGTTTATTTGCTCAATAGACAAATTGAATAAATATGGTGAAAGATTAAAACCCTGGTGCACACCCTTCCTGATTTTAATCCATGTAGCACTGGTCGTTCTGTTGGAAAAACTACCTCTTGTTCTATGTGCACACATGACCACAATGAAGTTTTCTGGAATTTCCATTTTTGCCATGCTATCCATAGTTTTTTATAATCCACACAGTTGAATTTCTATGCATAGTCAATAAAATACAGGTAGATATCTTGCTGATATTTTCTGCTTTCAGCCAAGATCTATCTAACAGCAGTAATGATATCCCTTGTTGCATATCCTCTTCTGAATCTGACAGGGGTTACTGCTGGTTCTCTGTAAATGTACTGTTATGACCATTATTTTAAATTTTCTTCAGCAGAATTTTACTTATGTGTGATATTAATTAAGGTGGTCAATAATTTCTGAATTCTTTATTTGTAATGGGCACACGTACATAACTCTTCTAGTCAACTGGCCAGGTAGCTTTCTTTCCAATTTCTCGGCATAAATGAATGAACACATTCAGTATTGTACCCATCTGTTGAAATGTTTCAATTTGTATTTTGTCTGTTCCGGGAGCCTTGTTTTCCACCAGTGCTTTCATTGAAACTTGAGAATTTCCTTCAATACCACCAATTCTTAATCATATGGTACCTCTTGAAATGATTGAACATTTCAACAGTTTTTCTGGTACAATGACTCTCTGTATTCCATCCATCTTCTTTTGATGTTATTCAATATTTTGCTCATAGAATCCATCAGTATTATAACTTTAGGTCTGAATTTTTTCTTTAGCTCTTTCAGATTCAGAAACGCTGAAAGTGTTCTTTCCTTTTGAATTTTTAACTTAAGGTCTTTGCACATTACATTACAATATTTTGCATTGTCTTCTCAAGTCACCCTTTGAAACCTTTTGTTCAGCTCTTTTACTTCATCATTTTGAGTTTGCTTTAGCTTCTCTATGTTTAACAGCAACTTTCAGTGTCTCATCTGACATTCAATTTAGTCTTTTATGTCTTTACTGTTGTCTTAATGACTTTGTGTTTTGTTTATGTATGTTATCCTTGATGTACCCTTAACTTATCTGGTGTCCAGTTATTAGTGTTCAATTCATCTTTGATCTTCATCAGTAATTATTTTAAGCCCTCTTTGCTTTCAGCAAAGCAAGGTTATATCATCTGCATATTGCATGTCATTAATAATTCTTCGTTCACTCCTGATGCCACATTCTTTTTTATATAATCCAGTTTCTTGGACTATTTGCTCAGCATACAGATTGAATAAATATGGTGAAGGGATATAACCTTGGCACACACCTTTCCTAACTTGAAAACATTCAGTGTCCCTTTGTTCTGTTCTAATGCCTGCCTCTTGGCCTATGTTTAGATTCCTAATGAGCACAATTAAGTGTTCCAGAATAGTCATTCTCTATAATGTTGACCATAACTTGTCATGATCTACAGAATCAAAAACCTTTGTATAGTCAATACAGCACAGTCAAGCATCTTTATGGTATTCTCTGCTTTCAGGCGAGATCCATCTGATGGCAGCAATGATATCCCTCATTTTATGTTCTCATCTGAATCCAGGCTGAACCTCTGGCAGTTCCCTATCATGTGCTATTGCAGCCACTTTTTAATGATCTTGTTAACTTCCCTAATAAACCCCATAATTATGAGTAATGTCTGTGATTTCTCTGTGGCCATTGCAATGGAATATTGAGCCCAGCAGAGTAGTAGACAGTACTGCGCAAGAGGTGATCAGTGTCAGACATGGTAAAGAAGGTTAGAGGGTGGAGTCATGTTTGAGCTCCACTTCATGGGATTCAGCCTTGGGTTATTGTTGAGTTTGATTTTCCTTCCCCTTGTGAAGCTTGATGACGTTAGATACAGTCCCCATTGCATTTTTATAATATCTTAAAGACTATCACATGACAGGATTTTATCATTGATTATAATCATTTCTGAAGGCCTTGTGAAAGTAGTGTGATATCCTTCAATCAATTTAGGGTTCTACTCTAATTTTTCCACCACTCGTCTGTCAATTAACCCTATGGAGGAATTCAGTGTTACTTAGATGGCAGAAGCTACAACATTGGTATTTCAAATACCAACAAAGTCACTCAGGCTGGAGAGGATTCAGCAGAGCTTTCAGATTGAGAGAGATTAGGAAAAGAAGCTGGAAAACTACTTTTGTGAAAATTAACCAGATAAAACCTTGTGAACAGCAAAATAACCAGATAAAACCTTGTGAACAGCGCAGGAAGATACACACTTCTGCTTGAAAAACATGCGAAATATGCCTGAAGTGAGAGGAAAGAGCTACAAATGAATATCGGTAATGAGAACATGTTGTTGTTGTTGTTGTCGAGTCGGTACTGACTCATAGTGACCTTATGCACAGCAGAACGAAACACGGCCCAATCCTGAGCCAACCTCACTATTGTTGCCATACTTGAGCCCATTGATGCTGCTACTTTGCTGATCTATCTCGCTGGGGGTCTTCCTTTTTTTGTCTGACCCTACACCTTACCAAACATGATATCCTTCTCCAGTGACTAGTCTCTCCTGACAATATGTCCGAAGTATGAGAGATGAAGTTTAGCCATTTCCTGGCCTCCATGGAGCACTCTGGCTGCACTTCATCCAACACAGATCTATTGGTTCTTTTGGCAACCCATGGCAATTTCAATGTTCTCCTCCAACACTATAACTCAAAAGCATGAATTCTTCTATGGTCTTCCTTATTCATTGCCCAGCTTTTGCATGCATATGAGGTTATTGAAAATACCATGGCTTGGGACAGGTGTACCTTAGTCTTCAAGCTGACATCTTTGCTCTGCAACACTTTAAAAAGGTCTTGTGCAGCAGATTTGCCCAATGCAATATGTCGTTTGATTTCTTGATTGCTGCTTCCTTGAGTGTTGATAGTTGATACAAAAGAATGAAGTCCTTGACAACTTCAATCTTTTCTCCGTTGATAAGAATGTTGTTTATTGATCCTGTAGGATTTTTGTTTTCTTTACATTCAGATGCAATCCATACTGAAGGCTGTGCTCTTTGATCTTCATCAGCAAATGTTTTAAGTCCTCTTCACTTTTAGTTAGCAAGGTTGTATCACCTGCGTATTGCAGGTTGTTAATGAGTCTTCCTCCAATCTTGATGACATGTTTTTCTGCATATAAACCAGCTTCTTGGATTATTTGCTCAGCATACATGTTGAATAAGTATGGTGAAAGAATACAACTCTGTCACACACCTTTCTTAATTTTAAACCATTCAGTGTTCCCATGTTCTGTTCGAAGAATTGCTTCTTGGTCCAGTTACAGATTTCTCAGAAGTACAATTAAGTGTTCTGGAATACTCATACTTCTCAATGTTGTTCATAGCTTGTCATGATGCATACAATGGAAACTCTTTGTGTAATCAATAATGCACAGATAAACAGTTTTCTGATATTCTCTGCTTTCGGCCAAGATCCATTGGACATCAGCAATGATATCCCTCGTTCCACAGCCCCTTCTGCTTCTGGCTTGAAGTGACCCTGTATAGAATCCTGTACAGGGTTTCTGAGGAGCAGTTGGTGAGTTGGAACTTTGGCCTTAACAGCCCAAACCGACTTTACAGTTTACCACATTAACATGCAGCACCACACCAGAAGTCCCAACAACAACTAATAAGAACATGGAATGTATAAAATAATCAGGGGAAATCGGAAGTTGTCCAATATGGAAATGAACATCAAAGATAAATACCCTAGGCATTAGTTAGATAAAATGGACTGGTATTGGCCATTTTGAATCAGACAACCATATGATCTATTATGCTAGAAATGATAAAATGAAGAGGTATGGCACTGTATTTATTATCAAAAATAGCATTTCAATATCTATCCTAAAATATAATGCTGTCAGTTGTTGTTGTTGTTATGTGCCGTGGAGTCGATTCCGACTCATAGCGACCCTGTACAGGGTTTCCGAGGCTGGAAATCTTTATGGGAGTAGAAAGCCTCCTCTTTCTCCCGCAGAACAGCTGGTAGTTTCGAACTGCTGATCTTGCGGCTCACAGCCCGATTCGTAACCACTATGCTACCAGAGCTCTTGTAATAGGATGATATTCATGCACCTAGAAGGAAGATCAGTTAATTCAACTATTATTCAACTTACATGCCAACCACTAATGTTAAAGATGAAGATATTGAAGATTTTTACCAACATCTATCATCTGAAATGGTCAAGTATGCAATCAAGATACAATGATAATTACTGGTAATTGGAATGTGAAAATAGGAAACAGAAGCATAAGTAGCTAGAAAAAAAATGCCTAGGTGATAGAAATGACACTAAGATTACAAGATAGACTTTTGCAATTTGGTATGGGTTGTACCTCAATATAAAGAAAACAAAAATTCTCACCATTGGACCAATAAATAACATCCAGATAAACAGCAAAAAGATTGAAGTTGTTAAAGACTTCATTTTGCTCAGATTAAACATCAATACTGATGGAATCAGCAGTCAAGTGATCAAATGACGTATTGCATTAGGCAAATTGGCTGCATAAGATATTTGTAAAGTAATCAAGAGCAAAGAAATCGGTTTACGGACTAAATTCCACATAAGCCAAGCTATAGTATTTTCAAAAGTTTCATATGCATTTGAAAATTGGACAATGAATAAGGAAGACCAAAGAAGAATTTTGATATATTTGAGTTAGGGTGTTGGAAGAGAATATTAAAAGGACCATAGACTGGAAAAAAACCCAACTAAATCTGTGTTGTAAGAAGTAGAGCCTGAATGCTCCTTAGAAGCCAGGATGGCCAGATTCTTAGACATATTATCAGGTGGGACAGTCCCTGGAGAAAGACATCATGCTTGGTAAGATGGAGGGTCAGTGAGAATCAGGAAACCTCCCAATGAGATGGATTGGCACAATGACAGCATCAATGAGCTCAAGTGTAGCATTGATTGTGAGATTGGCACAAGACTGGACAGCGTTTTGCTCTGTTGTGTATAAGATCACTATCAGTTGATACCAAGTTGATGGGACCTGACAACAACAATGACAGTAACAACAGGTTACAATTTAGAATTCGAAATGCTCAGAATACAGTTCTTTGGTCAGCCTCTTTTCAAGCATGTTTATAGGCATGCCTCTCTCTAGTCTTCTGCTTCTCAGTCATGCAGTCTTGTGGTCTTAAGGAAGTGATACAAAGGTATTTTAGCTCTGCTGGTAAATGCCCCAAGTTCATTCTACACTACCTAGAAGCCTCAGCCTGAAAGCTTTCAGCTTTAGTTCAGTAGGTTGAAAATCTATCTCCCCTGGCAAATGCTCTGGAGGAATCACACTATGCAAACAAATCTCCTGACTGAACACACTCATCTTTCTTACTCTGTGGGCTATTATAGGAACCATAAAGAAGACAATACCTCTATCTTGTGCTATTGGTGCTGTACATGCTGCCTTTACAACTGCTTTTCTGTCACTTCTTTGGTGTCACAGATCTCTTTCCCCTGGATCAAGGTGATTCTGTGCAGCACTCTCAGAGCTGAAGGTATACACACTCCACTCTTGGCTCATTGTTCTTGATGGTAGTGCGCTTCCCACCTTTGAGATGGCTCATTTTAAACTTACAATGATGACAAAACTGACCAGTCTCCTAGAGTTCCATATACCCTTTTGCATGATCTCACTACAAAGATGCCATGTATCTTATTTGCATTATAAGCAAGCTATCCAATTCTCTTGGTAGGCCAAAGCTACCTCACATTTGCCTTGTCCTACCCTGTAATTTGTTAGGAGTTACAATGACTGGCTAGAAGAGCCATATCAAATAAGTCACTGTACCACAGGTATCTTTCCATGAGAATGACTGTACTATACTGTGGAATTCCCTTAAAATTTTTAAATGATTAATATTGCATTACTGATCACACACAAACTTTTAACCATTAACTCTCTCCATTGACTCTGCTAGACCACATTATTTAAACTAGGCTGATTAAGCTAATTTGTGTTTTCCAAAAAGACTTTAATTAGACAAGGCTTTTATCATTGGCTTGATTTTAACAATTCCTTGATAATAAATTAAATGTTCAACTTCTAGTTCTCCTTTTGGTAAGTGGTACATTGCATTTGATATTTGTACCAATTAGCTACTTGTTGTTGTTGTTAAGTGCTGTTGAGTGGATTCTGACCCATAGCAACCCTGTATAGGTTTTCCAAGGAGCAGCTGGTGAGCTTGAACCACCAACCTTGCAGTTCAAATGACTTTGCATTAGTCCACAGTGCCACACCAGGACTCCAATTAGCTATTACTATGTAACAAATTACCTCAAGATTTAATGGCTTAAATCAATACTTATTTTTTTTTGTTCATGGGAGTGTAGGTCAGTTGGTTAGCACTCCTGTGAGCCAGCTCCACATATCTTAGCTGGCCTCTTATGTAGGTCAGCTGGTCGAATGGCAAACAACTATGAAGAACAGTTTTGGTCCAATTCCGACCTCTAATGCTGAGATTCAGTTCTAGTTGGAGGGAATGTGGCAATGGCCCACTAGAAGAGAAACCCCTTTCCACTGCAGCATTCCTCCAGTCTCCTCTACTGTCAAAACTCAGTATCATGCCAGTTGGCCAAGCAGAATTATTTACTAGATCCAGTCATAGTATCACCAGCAGGGCAATGAAGGGTGAATTTGGAGACAAGAAGGAATAAATTAATAACTGGCACAAATAGAAAACATTTATACAAAAGACATACATTTAAGCTATATATTCATCTGATTATTTCCTATGGGAATCAAATATAAGTTGGATAAAGTTGATCATGATCTTTGCAACAAACATTTTATCTTATCAGTTTATTTACTATTATCAGTGTCAACATGTCAATAAAATTCCATCTTCAACCTAGCATGAATGTTTATCATGTCATTGTTTAGTATTATCTTTTTTATGCCACAAAAACAAATTCTATTTTTAATGTTTTACCATATAAATAATGAAACACAGTTTTACCAAATATTGAAAAAAAATTACATATATCAAGACTATTTTAGGTAAACTTGTATTTACAATACAAGTGGAGATGACAAGAGTACTATAAACTTAGGCTATTACCATTATAAGGGTGTTAAAATTACACTGGGATCACTTTTTAATCAGTCTTTAATTCAACTAATTGTCACTAAGTGACAATGAAGCCCTAACATTATGCCCTAATCTTTTGAGTTGGGACTAGGAAAAATATATAGAATTTTCTGTATATGAATGATTTATATTTTATAAGTAATAGAATGTGTTACATAATTCAGAGTTAATTATGAAAATTTGTGGAGCCACTTATTTGAGAGGAAATGAATTAATGACTTAGTTGAAGACCTATTTAAAGGAGAAAATAGGACAGTGGAGAAGAAAAGTGATTCAGGAGCAAGCAGCCTTACATGGTGTCAGCAGGAAGCTGATCAAGAAAAATGATGTCCAAGAAAATGTTCATCAGAGTAGTGGAGTTCAAAGAAAGTACAAATCAGTTCCAGTAATGACACCAAATTAAGTTCATCCTTTTCTTCTTAAACTGGTCATACAATTAGTCTGGCTTCATCAAAAAAGTTAGTCCTGCTAATGACACAGCTGTGGTCCATATAACACACAAGAATTACAAAAGAAAAGGGCATACAATTGTAGTTTTGGTGATTAGTTAAACTCTGAAGTATATGGAAGAGAAAATAAATACATTTTTATTTAAGAAAATAATAAAAGATAATTTAGTGACATAACATAAAAGTGTAACTAATACTCTGAAGTTGTCATCTCAAAAATAAATATATTTTAAAATTCTGTTACAAAACAAGTTATCATAACTTTATACATTGTTTGGAACTATATGAATTTCACCTAGAGTACAAGTTTTGATTACTCCATTCAAACTAATCAGGTTAGTTTAAAAAGAAGCTTCAAGCTCACTTCTTACTGATTTCTTAACTACTAAATGAACTAATTTAAATAAATATTATTTTCTTAAACATAGACAACTTTGGAATTTAGTATTAAATAACCACTAATTAATTACATGTACTTTAGCACTGATTCAGCTAAAAATTAATATGGAACTACTATATGGAAGAAATAAGAAGAAAATGAAATATGAAAGATATGATTCTTAGTTCTCAAGTGCTGTAATACAAGAGATGAATAATTATAGAAATAAAAAATATGTGTGGATGATTGCTGCCTAAACTTCCAGGTTGTTGTTACATGCCGTTGAGTTTGTTCTGACTCAGCAAGTCTATGTCCAACAGAACATAGATGGTCCTGTACCATCCTCAAATTATTGCTGGTTGAGCCCATTGTTGAAGTTAGTGTTTCAATCCATCTGATTGAGGGTCCTCCTCTTTTTTTTTTCCTTTTTAACTGATACTCCACTTTACCAATCATAATGTCCAGGGACTGGTTTTTCCTGATAACATTTCTGAAGTACGTGAGATGAAGTCTCACTATTCTCAGATATAAGAATTCTCGCTGTACATCTTTCAAGACAGATTTCTTCATTTTTCCTGTAGCCCTGGTATACTCAATATTCTTTACCACACCATAATTCAAATGCATCAAGTCTTTGATCTTTTGCATGCATATGAGCTGATTAAATATATTCAGCCTTGGGACAGGAGCTCCTTAGCCCTTAAAGTGAAATCTTTGCTTTTAGTACTTTAAAGAGATCTTTTACTACAGACTTGTCCAATGCAAGATATTGTTGTATATCTTGATTGCTGCTTCAATGGATATTAATTGTAGATCCAAGTAAATTTAGATCATTGACAACTTTCAGGTTTCTACTAGTAGGTGAAATTACACTGGGTGATTAAGGATATGTTGTTGCTGTTGTTAAGTGCTGTCGAGTTGGTTCCAACTCATAGCAACCCTGTATAGTATTTCTGAGGAGCAGTTAGTACGTTTGAACATCTTACCTTATGGTTCAAAGTCCAGTGCTGATCCTAAGTGCCACATCAGGAGTCTGTTTAAGGATATAAAAAAGTTTAATTATTGAGGATGTGGGTGGAGAAAGATAATTCTGTTTTTGTTTGTTTTTTAGATGTTAAGAACAAAAGTTTATAAACTGGAAAAAGTATAAATAGTAAAATTTTATCCAACATGGAGAATTTATGTAATATGGTTAAAAGGTTGGTTGGAACTAGTTTATACCTGGTCAAAAATGTGAGTTAAGAAATGAACTAGTCATATAATTACTCAGTATGAAGATATTTTCATTAAGACATGCATATTGAATACTTATTATGTTAAGGCACTGTGCTTAGTGGTGAGTGACGCACAGAGATAGAAGTTGTGGTTTAAGTATAACTACTTGTCTTGATTATTTAATGCTGCTGTACCAGAAATACCACAAGTGGGTAGTTTTAACAAGCAGAGAGTTATAATATATATATATATATATGAGACTAAAAGTCCAAATTCAGTGTACTGGCATGAGGGGAAGGCTTTCTCTCTCTTTGCTGGCTCTGAAAGAAGGATCTTGTCTGTTTTGAACTTCTGATCCTGAGAGATGGTCATATGGGTTGTCATTTATCTTTTTTCACCTCTCCTTACTTATAAAATCTCTTTCTACATCATTCAATATTTTGCCCATGGAGTCCTCCAAGGTGAGGCTTGAAAAATTTTTTTTTTCCCTCAGTTCTTTCAGCTTGAGAAATGCAGAATGTATTCTTCCTTTTGATTTTCTAACTTCAGGTCTTTGCACATTTCATTATAATACTTGACTTTCTCTTCTAGAGCTGCCCGTTGAAAATTTCTATTCAGCTCTTTTACCTCCTCCTCATTTCTTCCATTTGCTTTAGCATCTTTGAGCTGGAGAGCAACTTTCAGAATCTCTTTGGACATCCATTTTGGTCATTTCTTTCTTCCCTTTTTAATGACTTTCAGCATTCTTCCTGTATGATGTTCTTGATGTCATCCCACAACTCTTTTGGTCTTCCGTCAGTAGTGTCTAATGCATCAAATCTGCTCTTGAGATGGTCTCTAAATTCAGATAGGATATGTTCAAGGTCATATTTTGGTTCTCATGGACTTGCTTTAATTTTCTTCAGCTTCAGTATGAACTTGCAAATAAGAAATTGATAGTCTGTTCCAAAGTCAGCCCTGGGTCTTGTTTTGGCTGATAATATTGAATTATTCTCACATGTAGTCAGTTTGATCCCTGTGTATTTCATCTGGTGAGGTCCATGTAAATTTTATATTTAAAAATGTATTTACAATGAAGAAGTCATTGGTCTTGCAAATTTTATCATGTGCTCTTCAATATTATTTCTATCACAAATGCCATATTTTCCAACTATCGACCCTTCCTTTTTGTTTCCAACCTTTGTATTCCAATCACCAGTAATTATCAATACATCTTGATTGCATGTTGGATCATTTCAGACTGAGGAAATTGATCGCTGTTTTTGCTAGGCTCCATCGAGTATGTACCAACTCATGGTGACCCTATGCACAACACAGTGAAACACTGCCCAATCCTGCTCCAACCTTACAATTGTTGCTACGCCTGACCCTATTGCTGCTGCCACTTTGCCAATACATCTTACTGGGGGCATTCCTCTTTTATTCCGATCCTCCAGTCAGCCAAAAATTATATCCTTCTCCAGGGACGTGGATACTATCCTGATACTATCTCCAAACTATGAGAGCTGAATCCTGGGCATCCTGACTTCCAAGTAGCATTTTGACTGTACTTCTTCCAACACAAATCTGTTTGTTCTTTTGGCAGTCCACAGCACTTTCAATATTTTCCTCCAACACCATAATTCAAATGCATCGATTTTTCTATGGTCTTTCTAATTCATTGTCCAACTTTCACATGCATATGAGGTTACTGAAAATACCATGTCTTGGGTCAGGTACACCTTAGTCTTCAAACTGACATCTTTTCTCTTCAATATTTTAAAGGAGTCTTGTTTAGCATATTTGCCTAATTCTGTACATTGTTTGATTTCTTGACTGCTGCTGCCATGAGTGTTGATTGTTGATCTGAGTAAAATGAAGGCTTTGACAACTTCAATCTTCTCTCCATTTTTGTGGCCATTGCTTATTGGTCCAGTGGTGAAATGCAACCCATACCTAAGGCTGTGGTGAAGATATTGGTAGAATTCTTCAATTTCTTCATCACAGACATCAGTGGTTGGTGTAGAAGTTTGAATTAAAGTTGTGTTAACTGGTCTTCCTTGTAGGCATGTGGATATTATCCTGTCACAGACAGCGTTGTATTTCAAGATAGGTCGTGAAATGTTCTTCTTGATGAGAATGCTATGTCATTCCTTTTGAATGTGTTGATTGTGGCATTGTAAACTATATGATTGTCAGATTCAAAATGGCAGTACCTGCCCGTTTAAGCTGACTAATGCCTAGGGTATTACGCTTTATGCATTCCATTTAGTTTTTAACAAAATCTGATTGTCCTAGATTCATACTTTGTACATTCCATGTTCTGATTATATATGAATTTTGCAGCTGTTTCTCCTGAGTTTGAGTTGTGCCCCTTCAGCAAAAAAAAGCTTTATGACATTTGTGTTTTCATAGTCAGCTCTACTCCCCCAATCATATTTTGAGTGCCTTTCACCTTGAGGAGCTCATCTTCTGGCATTATATCTGACAGTGGTGGTGATGGTGGCTATGTACCTTGGAGTCAGTTCTGACTCACAGTGACCCTGCATAGGGTTTCCAAGACTGTAAATCTTTATGGGAGCAGAAAGGTTCATCTTTCTCTCATGGAACAGTGGGCAATTTCAAACCGCTGAACTTGATATTGGCAGCCCAACTTGTAACAACTATGCTACTAGAGCTCCTCATATCTGACAGTATTCTGCTGTTATTTGTAAGGTTTTAAGTAGCTAGATATTCAGAACTAGTCAGCCTCTCATTCTACCTAATCTGTCTTAGTCTAGAAGCTCCACTGAAACCTGTCCACTGTGGGTGACCCTGCTGGTCTTCAAAATACTGGTGACATAGCTTCCAGCATCACAGCAATATGCAATTCACCACAGTATGGCAAACTGGCATTTGAGTGGTAAAACTCAAACTTAAATCTCTTTATGTAAAAATATGATAATCCTATGAATCCCAAACCCAATGTCATTTCTTAACTTTATTTAGAAACACAGATCCTCTTTTCTCTCCTTTATGTAACATATTGGCGTCCTGATATTGCACTGTAGGATAAGCACTTGACCCTAAGGTCAGTTTGAATGACAAGGTTGTCTGTTCAAACTCACTAGCCGCTCTGTGGAAACCCTATACAGGGTTGCTATGGGTTGATCCAACTCAATGGCACTTAACAACAACAACAACAACATACTAATAATAGATAACTGATTTGATAAATTTTTTATTACTTTCTAATCTCTGATTGTTGTTTTTGTTGTTAACTGACATCGAGTTATTTCCGACCCATAGCCACTCTGCATAGGATTTCCTAAGAGTGGCTGGTGAGCTTGAATAGTCAGTCTTGTAGATCAAACTGACTTTGCAGCCCAGCACACTAAGCCACAGTTGTTGTTGTTGCTGTTGCTAAGTGCCGTCGTGTCGAGATCTGACTCATAGCGACCCTGTACAGAGTCCGGGCACATAGTTTCCGAGGAACAGCTGGTGAGTTGGAACTGCCAGCCTTAATGGCCCAAACTGACTTTGCAGTTTACCACATTAATCAGCAGCACCACACCAGAACCCACAGTACCACAGCAGAATTCCTTCATTAGTATAGTAAGCAATATTATGTCACATTGCCATTGTTGTTGTTAAGTGCCGTCTAGTATGTCCCGACTCATAGGGATCCTGTGTAGGATTTCTGAGAAGCAACTTGTGGGTTTGAACCACCGACCTTGCAATTCATACTAATCTTGCAGTCCAGTGCATTATCTCACAGCACCATACCAAAACTCCAATCTCGGACAGTATTCTAAAAAGAAACAGTTTCAGTAACTTGTAGTGTTCTTCTATCAAATAGTAAAACTTTAGTTATTCTTTGTTATATGGTTATTCTTTGCTGCATACCTGTATCATATGTCAGAAACAAATATAGATAGGGACATTATCAAACTTGTAGACTACATCTATCAGTTCTGTAGTCAATTGCACACCAATTGCAAGTGCTGCCATATTGGGGGAAATAATGCTGTGCTGATTGATCAGTGATTCTTAATGGTATTTTTGTTGATTTCTTGCTGATTTTCCTATTGCTCTTTGAGCCTCTTCATATTACTCTATTCACAGTCTGGCAAAAATTTGCAGAAAAAGTATCCAAGTGATGGGCTCACAGCAGGTGCTGGATCAAACGGGCCTTGTTCTTTGGCCCTTGGGAAGGCTACATGGATCAGAGGAATCCAGGGGCTGCCCTTCAGGTGACCTGTAGTAAAACTGCAGAGGACATGCTCAGTTTCTTCCCATGGATAAACAAGGTGTAGATGAAATATTTTTGTTAGCTTGAATAGAGGAATTTATTTTATACACATACTGTCTGTCTGTACAGTTGATTGAAAATGGCATGAAGTAAATCTTACCTAATAGATACTTATAGAAGAGTATTATTTAAATATCTAAGAGTGTAAAGGTCAATATTTTATCTTTAGATCATAGTAGGAATATTCTGGTTTCAACTGAATATAAGGCAAAAAAAAAAAAAAAAGCACAAGAAATAGGCAAGCTATACAGTAAAAAGAGTACATTCTGAATTACAGACTGAGAAATTTGTGTGAGTTTACAATGCCTTAGAAAAATGCCATGTCAATTTTGGATAATGGTCATCTATTTTAGCAATGTCACCTTGTAAGTAAGGAACTTGACTGACTGTCTATAGATACAAATCTTGCCCATTTATATAATATTAAATGAAAACAGCAATTTAGTGAACATTTGCTGAACATCTATTTGTAAAGGGCATAATTTTTGAAATTGGGAATGTAAAACAATTGATATGATTCCTTGTTTTTGTCATTTGTAAGCTAACAAAGTTAATAGAAAGTGAAGAAAAGCAAAATGTATCAAATTTTAGTCTATTGAAAAACTAAAAACTAGAACAAGTTTTCTATTTGGAGAATCTTTGATTCTATTTATTCCTTACCAAAGTAGAAAGGGAGCCCTAGTGTGGCACTGTAGGATAAGCACTGGACTGCTAACCAAAAAGTTAGCAGTTCAACACTCCCAGTTGCTCCTTGGAAGCCCTATATATAGGATTGCTGTGAGTCAGAATTGACTTGACGGCACTTAACAACAAACTAAACAAAAAGGATCATTTGACCTTTATCTAGTCGTGCTGTGGTGGTTTGAGTTGCTGTGATTCTGAGGGCTATGCCACTGGTATTTTAAATAACCAGCAGGGTCACCCATGATGGACAGGTTTCAGATGAGCTTCCAAACAAAGACAGACTAGGAAGAAAGAGTGACAAACTACTTCCGAATCGCTACTCACTGAAAACTCTATGAATAGCAGAGAAACATTGTCAGATACAGG
>NW_006408792.1:659708-665280 GCF_000296735.1 Chrysochloris asiatica | reverse complement strand
ATGGCACCTGACAACAACAAGTAGATATAGTTCATGTAGGCAAAGTTAGATTTCATTTATAAATTCTGATCTTAATTTTTTAAAAGGAAAACTTGTCAATCTAAATTTATTTAATAAATTATATAAGTTAGAAACATATGGGCCAATCGATTACTATAGTTTTTGTTGTTGCTAAGTACTGTAGAGTTGGTTCCATCTCACAGTGACCCCACATGTAACAGAATACTGCCTGGTTCTGTGCCATCTTCACAATTGTTACATTTGAGCCCATTGCTACAGCCACTGTGCCAATCCACCTCATTAAGAGTCTTCCTCTACTTTGCTGACCTTCCACTTTTCCAAGCATGACATACGTCTCAAGGGACTGATCCCTCCTGATAACATGTTCTAACTATGAGGCGAATATAGCGAGCTGCCTATGTTAATATATAGTGTTGCTGTGGTGCTGTATGATAAGCACTGAATTTCTAACCACAAGGATGGTAGTTCAAACCCACCAGACACTCCTCAGAAAACCTATACAGGGTCACTATGAGTCAGAACTGACTTTATGGCATTTAACAACAACAATGTAATTCTCAAAACTATGAAAATATGTGTTGGGCTTTCTTTATTGTTTTCAAATTACATGTAGGATGGGGCACATGATACTTATATCTAAAATACATTGCTATCCAGTAGATTTTGACTCATAACCACCCTATAGAGCAGAATATATCTCCCTGGTGTGGTTCTATAGGGTAAGCACTGGATCACAAAGTCGGTTTGAACTGAAAGGTTATCAGTTCAAACTCACTAGCCACTCCTCAGAAACCCTATGCAGGGTCACTATGAGTCAGAACCAACTAGATGGCACTTAACAACAGTACCAATAGGAGTTCCATGGCTATTCTTTTTATGGAAGTAGATCACTATTTCTTTCTCCCATGGAGGAGTTGGCCAGTTCTAACTGCTGTCTTTTGGTTAGCAGTTAAGCCCTTATCACTTAATTCTTACAGGTAAGTGCATAGAATTCAGTTATAAGGAGACTATATTTCTAAAATTTCCAAATAAACTCCCATGACTACCTTCCCCAGATAAGAGCGCATAACTTAAAATTCTATTTCCAATGTAAAAAAGGATGCATTGAAAATTAACTTTCTTTTCACAAATAGTTTGAGATTCTTCCCAGAAATTTATATATTAGAAATATTAGAAAATTGTTGACAATATACCAATTAAACATCACTTGGACATAATGTTTATAAACTTAACGAATGCCATACTTTATGAATTTTGAGTATGAAATCTATTTTGACATATAGGCCAATTAGGATTAATGCCAGGTAAAAATAGAAGGATACCTTATGAATAGCAGATACAATTTGCCTTTGATTTCCTGTATCGATAATACTTCAAAGTGATTCCATATTTTTCCAAGCATCTCACTGAAGATATATTGAAATGTGGATCATCATATGATACAAGCTTTCTGTTGGGCTTTCTGTTTGTCAAACTAACAACTTACTGGGAAACTCACTCAATAATTTTTAAGTACCTGTCATAACTAGTTTAGGCAATATCTAAACTAGTCTACAGTATGACTTTCAAATGGCTCTCTGTTTTTAGGTGATTCTTACGATGCATTCATATCTTTAGTCTTAATCCCAAATAAGTACCTTTTCTATTTTCCTCATAATTTAGTCTATTATGACATCTGATTTCTTGTCATGATAATGAATAGATTTTAGTGGACTGCTTTACCGGGGCTCAGACTTCAAGTTTTTCTTTAAACTAATATACTGTATAATTTTGGTGAACCCTAGAATTATAACAAAATAGTTTTAATACTTTTATGAAAAGAAAGTCACACTTAATGGTATTACATTTATTAAATGATAAAGATACGTTCAATGTTATAAGAAAAATAAAACAAACCAATAACTCCAATAGTATACGTTAAATGTCATATTGTGATAGTCAGTGCAGTCATCTCAGAAACTTTCAGACCAGCAAAGAACACATCAATAAAGATAGATTGAAATTGTGGAAAACTGAAAAAGGATTCATATTTTCCCTATACTCATAACTTTTACAGTGAAACTTAGCCAAGTAATCCTATCTTAAGAGAAAGCAGCTAGAATCATAGACTTAAAATTTACATCATTAAAAATCTTTAATTCACTTTAATTATAATTTTTAATAGGCCTGTTAGTAGTTTCCCATCACTTGTCTGTCAACTGGTCATACTGTAGAGGCTTGCATGTTTGCGGTGATGCTGGAAGCTATCCTCAGGCATTTTGAATACCAGCAGGTCACACATGGTGTCAGATATAGTACTAGAAGATGAATATGTTATAAATAGCACAAGAAAAGTTTCAGGTCTAGTGTCAGAAGATGAGCACTTCAGGTTGGAAGGCACTCAAAACATGATTGGGGAAGAGTTGCCCCCTTAAAGTAGAGTTGACAGTGAAGCTTTCTGGATCTTCATTTATTGATGGTGCACAACTCAAATTAGGAGAAATAGCTGCAAATATCTTTTAGTAATCATAACATGGAAGGTATGAAGTATGGATCTAGGAAAATTGGAAGTTGTCAAAAATGAAATGGAATGCATAAACATTGATATGCTAGGCATTAGTGAGCTGATATTGGCCATTTAGAATCTTACAATCACATGGTTTACTATGACAGAAATGACAAATACAAGGGAAATAGTGGAACATGTATCACCAAAAAGAACATTTGAAGATCTGTCTTGAAGTACAACTCTGTCTGTGATAGGATAATATCCATGTGCCTACAAGAAAGACCAGTTGCTGCCACTGTTGTTAGGTGCAGTGCAGACAGGGCTGACTTATAGCACAGCAGAATGAAACAAGGCTGGGTTCTGTGCTATCCTCACAATCATTGTTATGCTTCAGCACATTGCTGCTGCCACTGTGCCAATCCATGTCTTTGGGGAACTTCCTCTTTTTCAACGATCCTCCACTTTACCAAGCATGGTGTCTTTCTCCAGGGACTGGTCCCTCTGGATAATATATTTGTAATATGAGAGACGAAGTCTGACTATCCAAGCTTCTAAGGAGCATTCTGGCTACACACAGGTTTGTTTGTTCTTTTGGCAGTCCATGACACTTTTAATATTCTTTACAAACACCATCACTCAAATGCATAAATTATGTATATAAACTATGGCCTTCCTTATTTATTGTCCAAATTTCACATACATATGTTGTTGTTGTTAAGTACTATTGAGTGGGTGCTGATTCATGGTGACCCTGTATAGGTTTTCTGAGGAGCAGCTGGTGGGTTTGAACTGCCAACTGTGTGGTTCACAGTCCGGTGCTGAACCTACAGTACCAAAGGAGTCTTTGCATGTAAGTCTATTGAAAATGCCATGGCTTAGATCAGGAGCACCTTAGTCCTCTAGCTGACACTTTTGCTATTGAACCCTTAAAAAAGACCTTGTACAAAAGATTTAGCCAATGCAATAAATACATTGCTTAATGTCTTAACTGCTGATCATTTGTCAGTTCTTTGTGCTGTGGTGGCATGTGTGTTGCTGTGATGCTGGAAGCTATGCCACTAGTATTTTAAATACTAGCAAGGTCACTCATGGTGTACAGATTTTAGCTGAGATCCTAGAATCAGACTAGGAAGAAGGAGCGAGACTACTTCATAATATTTAGTCACAGAAACTTTATGAATAGCAGTGGAACACTGTCAGCACCAGAATATTGAATATTGAAACATGAAGAGCACCAGAATATTTTCAGATATAGTGCTGGAAGATGAGATCCTTTGAAATTTTCTGTTCAACTCTTTTATTACTCATTTCTACATTTTGCTTTAGCATCTCAATGCTGGAGAGCAAGTTTTGAGTCTCTCTCTCTTTTTTTTTAATCTTTGTGTTGGCTGGTGTCTTTCAGTCCATTGATTGCTTTGACTGGGTCTCACTCCTGTTTATCAGTTGCCCTGGAGTTGACTCCAACTCATGACAGCCTGTGTATGTTGGAGCAGAACTGTGCTCCAGAGAGTCTCCAGTGACTAGTTTTTTTTGGAATTAGATCACCAGACCTTTCTTCTGAGGAACCTCTGAATGGACTCAAACTTCCAACCTCCAGTTAGCAGCTGAGTGCATTAACTATTTGCACCACTAAGGGCTAACGATCATTCACCCTTGTTGTTGTTGTTGTTGTTAGATGCCAAGAAGTTGATTCCACTTCATAACAATCCTATGTACAACAGAATGAAGGACTGACTGATCCTGCGCTATCCTCAACATGATTGATATGTAGCAGCCACTGTGTCAACCCATCTTGTTGAGGGTCTTCCTTTTTTTCTCTGACTCCCATTACCAAGCATGAAGTCCTTCTCCAGGGACTGGTTCTTCCTGACACCTCAGAGTCTCTTTTGACATCCATTTTGGTCTTTTCTTCCTTCTTGTCTTCTTAAAGACCTTTTGCTTTCTTCCTGTATGATGTTCTTGATGCCATCCCACAACTCATCTGGACTTCAGTCATTAATGACTAATGATCGTGGTATGCCATGGAGTTGGTTCTGACTCATAGCGACCCTGTGTAGGTCTTCCAAGGCTGTACATTTTTAGGGAGCAGAAAGTTTCATCTTTCTCCCACAGAATATCTGGTAGTTTTGAACTGCTGACCTTGAGGTTAGCAGCCTGACTTGCAACCACTATACTACCAGAACTCCTTTAGCTAATAGTGTCTAATACACCAAATCAATTCTTGAGATGATCTATAAATTCAGATGGTATATATTCAGGGTCATACTTTGACTCTCATGGGTTTGTTTTAATTTTCTTCAGCTTCATCCTGAACTTGCATATGAATAATTGATGGTCCAGAATCTGCCCCCTGCTTTGTTTTGGCTTATGATATGGAATTTTCCCACTGCCTATTCCCTCAGATTTAATCAATTTGATTTCTTGTATTCTATCTGGTGAGATCTATGTTTGTTGTTGCCTTTATGTTATCTAAAAAAGGTAATTGCAATGAAGAAGCCATTGGTCTTGAAAATTATTTCATGTGATCTTCAGCATAATTTCTATCACCAAGGCCATATTTTCAAGCACGATTATTCCTCATTAATATCACTGCTATTTAAATCTGTGCAATAACCATTAAAGCCACTAATATTGAAACTGAAGAGTTCTCCCAACTTCTTTAAGAATCCCTCGTAGTGTAGTGGCTGTTTGAATCTACCAGCTGCTCAGTGGGAGAAAGCTAATGCTTTCTGTTCCTGTAATGATTTACAGTCTTGTAAACCTTCTACAAGGTTGCTATGAGTTGGAACAGACTCTATGGCACACCACTGCCACCACCAAGAACAGCAATTTCTTCAGTCTGAAATTAATCAAACAATCAATCAAGATGTATTGATAATTACTGGTGATTTGAATGAAAAGTTTGGAAACAAAAAAAAGGGTCAGTGGGTGGGAAATATGGTCTTGGTGACACAAATGATGCTGGAGATCCCATGATAGAATTTTGCAAGACCAATGACTTATTCATTGTGAAGAACTTTTTTAAACAATATAAAGTGATTATACACATGGACCTCACCAGAT
>NW_006408792.1:619856-632116 GCF_000296735.1 Chrysochloris asiatica | reverse complement strand
TTCTGCTGTGCATGGGGTCGCTATGAGTCGGTTCCGACTCGATGGCACCTGACAACAACAACAACAATGGGGAAAATATTGAATGATGCAAAATGGAAGGATGGAAGGAATACACAGTCACTGTACCACCGCACCCCACCCCACCCAAAAAAAGACTTATGTTCAGCCATTTGAAGATGTAGCATATGATCAAGAGTCAATGTTACTGAAGGAAGAAATCTAAGATGCACTGAAGACATTGGAAAAGGTTAAGACTCTGGAAAATGATGGTGTATCAATTGAAATCTTTCAACAAATTGATACAACATTGGAGAAACTCACTCATCACTGCAAGAAATTTAGAAGACAGCTACCTGGCCAACTGATTGAATGAGATTCATATCTGCACCCATTCCAAAATGAGGTGACCCAATGGAATGCAGAAATCATTGGACAATTTCATTAATACCACATTTTGCTAAAAAAATTTTGCTAAAGATAATTATACACTGAAACAGGGAACTGCCATAGGCTCAAGTCAAATTCAGACAAGGATGTGGAATGAGGGATATCACTGCTAACATCAGATGGATATTGGCTGAAAGCAGTGAATACTATACAGATGTTTACCTTTGCTTTATTGACTACGCAAAGACTTTTGACTGTGCACATCATGACAAGCTATTGATAACATTCTGGAGAACAACTATTCTGGAACACTTAATTGTCCTTCTGAGGAAACTGCATATAAGCCAAAAGGCAGTTGCTCAAATAGAACACGGAAACACTGAAGGTTTTAAAATTAGGAAAGGTGTGCACCAAGGTTGTATACTTATTCAATCTGTATGCTGACAAAATAATACAAGAAGCTGGATTATTTTATGAAGAAAAACATGACATCAGAATTGGAGGAATACTCATTAACAACCTGCAGTATGAAGATGATACAAGCTTGCTTGCTGAAAGCAAAAAGGACTTAAATTACTTACTGATGAAGATCAAAGACCACAGCCTTTGGTATGGGTTGCACCTCAATGTAAAGAAAACAAAATCCTCACCACTGGACCAATAAATGACATCACGATTAGTGGAGAAATTGTTGAAGTTGGAAGAGACTTCATTTAGCTTGGATCAACCAACAATACTTCTGCAGTCAAGAAATCAAATGCTGTATTGTGTTGGGCAAATCTTCTGCACAAGAACTCTTTAAAGTGTTGAAGAGCAAAGATGTCAGTATGAGGACTAAGGCATGTCTGACCCAAGCCATAGTGTTTTCAATAACTTCATATGCATGTGAAAGTTGGACAGTGAGTAAGGAAGACTGTAGAAGAATTGATGCATTTAAGCCATGGTCTTGGATTAGAATATTAACAGTATCATGGACTGCCAAAAGAGCGAACCAGTCTGTGTTGGAAAAAATACAGCCAGAATGCTCCCTGGAAGTCAGGATGACCAGACTTCGTATTTCATACTTTGGACATACTGTCAGGAAGGACCAGTCCTTGTAGAAGAATATCATGTTTGGTCAAATGTAGGTCAGAAAAACAGAGGAACATCTCTAACGAGATGTATTGGCACAGTGGCAGCAGCAGTGAGCTCAGGTTTATCAACGATTGTAAGGTTGGCCTAGGAACAGGCAGTGTTTCATTCTGTTGTGCATAGGGTCACTATGAGTCTGTACCAACTCGATGGCACCTAATAACAACAACGATAATGAATCAAAATGTACATAACAACATGAGTAAAATATAGAATGATGCAGAAAGCATCAAAAAATTAGCAAGGAATAAACAGAGTCTCTTTACCAAAAAGAAATGGTCAGTGTTCTATTGCTTCTGACGTAGTGTATGATCAAGAAACAATGGTACTCAAGGAAGTAGTTCCAGTTGCACTGAAAGCATTGGTTAAAAGCAAGGTCCCAGGAATTTACAGAATATAAATGGAAATCTTTCAACAAATTGATGAAGCACTGGAGCTGCTCATCCATCTAGATCAAGAAATGTGAAAACATCTATCTGGACAATGGATAGGAAGAGATGCATATCTGTGCCCATTCCAAACAGAGGTGACCCAAAAGAATCTAGAAATCATTGAAAAATATAATGAATATCATATGTAAGTACAATATTGCTGAAGATAGTTTAAAAACAATTGCAACAGTATATCGACAGAGAACCAACAGAAATTCAAGCTGAATTCAAGAGAGGATGCTGAGCTAGGGATATCATTACTGATGTCAAATGTATGTTGGCTGAAAACTGAGACTATCAAAAATATGCTTATTTGTTTTGTTTTTTGCCTTTGCAAAGGCTTTGGACTGTGTAGATCATGACTATAGATAAGTTTTCGAAGAATGTGTGTTTCAGAACACTTAATCGTGCTCATGAGGAACATGTACAAAGAGATAGTTAGAACAGAACATGGGGATACTGAATTGTTTAAAATTAGGAAAGATGTGTACAGAGGTTTTATTCTTTCATCATACTTATTCAAACTGTATGTGAATAAATAATCTGAGAAACTGAATTATGTAAAGAAGAATACGGCATCAGGGTTGGAGGGAGACTCATTAACAACCTCTGATATTCAGATGATAAAACCTCGTTTGCTTAAAGTGAAGAGGACCTAAAATACTTACTGATGAAGATCAAAGACTCCAGTCTTCAGTATAGATTTCATGTAAACGTAAAGAAAACAAAAATCCTCCCAATTGGACAAACAAATACCAAATGATATTTGTCAAAGACTTCATTTTGCTTGGATCCACCATTAACACTTACAGAAGCAGCAGTCAAGAAAACAAAGGACGTATTGCATTTGGCCTTTTTAAAGCATCAATGAACATATAAAACAATTTGAGGACTAAGGTGCACCTGATCCAATTTTAATTGTCTCATTTCCATTTGTAGTTGGGCAGTGAATAATGAAGACCTTAGAAGAACTGATGCATTTTGAATTATTTAGTTGGAGAAGAATAGTAAAAATACTACAGAACAAATAAATCTGCCTTGGAAGAAGTACAGAGAGAATGTTCATTAGGCAGGATGGTGAGACTTCCTTCATCATACTTTGAACATGTTATCAGGAGGAACCAGTCCTTGGAGTTGGAAATCATGCTTGGTAAAGTGGAGGATCAACAAAAAAGAGGAAGACTCCCCAACAAGATGGAATGACACAGTGGCAGCAGCAATGGGCTCAAGTGTAACAACCATTGAGAGTATGGTGTAGTGTTTCGTTCTGTTGTGCATAGGGTCGCTATGAGTCAGAACCAACTCAATAGCACCTAACAACAACAACAACAACATCATCAAGCTCATCAGAATCCTGGTGTGGCACTATAGCAGAGGTGGGGTGCGTCCTACCTGGGGACTGTATGTTGTTGTTGTTAAGAACGTGGAGTCGGTTCTGACTTATTGTGACCCTGCACAGGGTCCGAGGCTGCAAATCTTTAAGGGAGCAGAAAACCTCATCTTTCTCCTGCAGAACAGCTCATAGTTTTGAATTGCCGACTATGAGGTTAGTAACTATAGGCCCTCAAAATCATTTTATCTGGGCCTGCCATGGCAACTGCAGGTGGGACTCAAAATTCAATAAATCTAGGAGCCTTTTTCATACCATTATACATTTATATTAAGTGATGTTATAAATATCCAAATGGCTCTTGAACAGAAAAAATGTTCCCTATCAGTTGCTCCTCAGAAACCCCGTACAGTGTCATTATGAGTCGGAACAGACTCGATTACACTTAGCAACAGCAACACTACCCCTGCACTATAGGATAAGCACTGATATGCAAAACGCAAGGTCAAACCCACCAGCTGCTTCCTGGATACCCTGTTCAGGGTCACTATGAGTCTGAACAGATTTAACAACAATGGCAACTACTGCATCTCCATCAAGGAGCCCTGGTAGCTTGGTGAGTTATACATTGGGCTACTAACCACAAGGTCAGAAGTTTGGATTCAGCAGTTTGAACCCACTAGCTGCTCAACTGGAGAAAGATGAAGCTTTTTGCTCCCATAAAAATATATGGTGGTAGTGGTGATGTGCTGTGGAGTCGGTTCTGACTCACAGATCCTGCATAGGGTTTCCGAGGCTGTAAATCTTTATGGGAGCAGAAGAACTCATCTTTCTCCCAAGGAGCAGCTGGTAGTTTTGAACTGCTGACCTTGAGGTTATCAACCCAACCTCCAAAATCCTATACAATGTCACTGTGAGGATCAGCTTGATAAGCACAGAGCTTCAGAGCAGCAAACCCATCATCAGGTGTCCATTATAA
Organism: Chrysochloris asiatica; assembly: GCF_000296735.1. NCBI lineage: Eukaryota > Metazoa > Chordata > Mammalia > Afrosoricida > Chrysochloridae > Chrysochloris > Chrysochloris asiatica. The sequence goes on along the minus strand of NW_006408792.1, from coordinate 627,858 downwards.
GGAATTGTCAACTAGCACTTAGAAACTGGAAAAGACAAAAACAAAGCTATTCCCTGCCTCCGCTAAATACAATCCTGCTACATGATCTTTATTTGAAACAAAATAATAGTAGATATGTTCGTTTTAATGAACATGATGTACTGAATAATGAAGACATCTGGTCATCTAAATATTAATTTTTTTTCACTCATTCATATTAATGTATCTGTTACTAATATAATACTGCAAAGTATCCAAAGTAACTCTAAACAATGTCATTGCTGTTTTTAGGTGCCATAACATTCCTATGTACAACAGAATGAAACACTGCCCGTTCCATATCATACTCACAATTGCTGCTATGCTTGAGTCCATTGATCCAGTTATTTATGGTTCAAACTCACCAGCTGCTCCTTGAAATCTCTAAACAGGATCATTATGAGTCAGAATTGACTCAACAGCACTTACAATGACAAAAGCATTTATCTACTGCTGTCATAACAGAAATACTACAACCAGACAGCTTTAAAGAACAAAAATTTATTTTCTCACAATTCTGGATGTTAAAAATTCAAAATATGGACTCAGCCATGTCAATTCTCTCTGTAGGTCTCTCTCCTACTTTTTGGTGACTACTGGTAACCACTGGTGTTCCTTTGATTATAGAAGATCCTTACATGACCCCTGTTATTCTCTTGTATGTGTCTCTCTGTGCACTGTTTATTTTAAAGTGATTATATTTAGGTCCCACTCTACTCTGGTATACCCTCATTAACATCACTAAAGAAAAATTGTATTTCAAAATGGGATCCCATCTGCAAATAAGAGAGCCAGAATTTTAATACAAACTTTTGGAGGTCACAATTCGGTCCTTAACAGTTATGAATGTAATGACATTCTTTTACAATTTCCAGAACTAGATTTTTTTTGTTCTCATTGTAATCTTAAAGAGACAGATATTCAGATTCTTGTTGTAGTCTAAACCTTCACTTCTAAGAAAAAATCTGTTTTATTCTCTCTAACTGCCTCACGTGAAAACGAGCACAGCGATGTATTAGCTTTAAATTTGCATAAATTGAAGATATAAACTCAAAATATAGATATGTAAGAAATACAAGCTAGTGTGCAATTTGTGGGCCCTCGACTTAATAGGGAATCCTTTAGAACTTGTGATTTGTGAGATGTGACTCTGTGTTATGTTCTAGAGCAATATATATTTATTTAAAGTTGGCCAATGATTTTACTGAGTAATGTTTGTGAGTCTAGTTATTTCCTACAACTGTTTCAAGTGTATAATCCAGACAGGAAAACGTAACTGTTTTATTCCCCGCTCGCTCATTGTTTCTTTTTGATGATTGTAATTTCTTCCATTATAGATGCTATTATGCTTTCTCACTTTCAACAAATAGAAAGTAGAAAAAAAAATCAAATAAAAAAAAAATCAAATAAAAGAAATCGCCAAATCAAGAAAGACTCAAGTCAAGTCTTTTTTAATATGAGTCCAAAATCATAACAATGCCATATTAGTTTTTCTGGCTTATCTGTGGCTTATGTATTTCAAGAAAGGTAAAATACAGGAGAAATCAGAAGAGGAGGTAGTAAAGGGAGAAATAGTGCATATATTACTGAACTGTATCCGAGTTTTTCCTCAGATAAGGTTATTTAATCAAGTAATGCATTCTGTCAGAAAACTGGAGTTTTAATTCTGTTTCTGCCGTGAAATACTATGACTTCGGGCATTTTTCTGCATTGAACTTTATACTCTTATATTATGTCAATTTCATTCAGGACATTCCATATCAGAAGTTTCTGCTGTAGTTAATCTGATTCAAAATATTTTATTTAATTTTCTATTTTAACATGTATTGGGGTGCGGTGGCTCCATCTGATAAGCACTGGACTACGAACCACAAGGTTGGATGTTCATGCCCACCAGCCACTCTGTAGGAAAAAGATGAAGTTTTCTGCTCCGGCAAAGATTTAAAGCCTTGGAAACCCTATATAGGGTCACTATGAGGTGGAACTGATTTGACGGCACTTAGCAACACAACAACATTGCCTGAAAAGATGTCTTTTAAAAATTATTTTTTAAAAAATAGGATAAGATATAACTACTTATTGAATTTTATCACTTTTTGTTCGTATGAGGGCCAGGATCACATATGCCTTTTCTACAGCTATCTTCCCAGAACTAGAACTATACCTAGAAGATAGCCTCTGTTTAATAAATATTTTTCAATACACCAGTGCATCACAGGTCAATCTGAGCATATTTTTTTCTTTCTATGTGCTTAAGACTTAGACATAAAAAATACAAACCTAACAAAACCCTCTGAAATCTAAAAAGCTTGTATGAACATATTTTTTTGTGATAGTAAATGTCTTTGTAGCCAATTTTTTTTTTTTCATGGACTTGTTTTAGTTTTCTTTAGCTTCAACTTAAATGTGCAGATGAACAATTTATTGTTTCTTCCACAGATGGCCCACAGCCTTGTTTTGGTAGATGATATTGAGCTTCACCTTTGAATCTTTCAACAGATCTAGTCAACTTGTTCCTGGTCCATTGGCAAGGTTCACATATATAGTCATCATTTATGTTGTTGAAAAAAAATGGCATTTACAATGAAGAAGTCATTGGTTTTGCAAAATTTTATCATGTGCTTGTCAGCATTGTTTCTATCACCAAGACTATATTGTCCAACTTCTAATCCTTCCTCTTTATTTCCAAGCTTCACATTCAAATTACCAGTAATTATCAATGCATCTTAATTGCATATTTGATCAGTTCCAGAATACAGAATCTGATAGAAGTCTTCAATTTCTTCTTCTTAGAGTCTAGTGGTTGATAAATTAGAATGATAGCCATATTAACTAGTTTTCCTTGTAGGTGTATGAAAAAATATTTTTCGTATTTACCTTTTAAATAATTTTTGATATTTACCTTTTTAGATGGAAAAGACTTAGTATTAAATATGCTACAAAACAGAAAAAGCAAATGGGTTAAGATACCACTTAAGTCTAATGATGAGAACAAGCTTATATTACTTACAAACTAATGTCAAGAATTTATTGAGACAATCATAGCAAGTAGACTAGGGTAATATGAGTTAATAAATACATATCAGATTCCACTGCCTGAAAGCTTAACTTTGTCAAGAGAAGGCACTATGAATCTTTGTGTTGCGTTGTTTATTTCATCTATTTAGAGTTAAAGTACAATGCATGGGAAGAACACTAAATAATCATCTATGTAGGGGGAATAGAGATATAAGGTCTGCAGTGAACAGAGGAATAAGGAATAAGAAGCCATGGTCAGTAGGATATGAGGAAGTCATGGATCAAATTTACAGAATGGAAGATGTACTAGCAAGGTACACCTGAGCAAGATAACAACACCTGATGGTACATTCTGGTTTCTTTCCAATCTAAATATGCCACAAATGACTTTGAGCCTCCAGGGTCTTTCAAGGGTATTTGACACACTTTGTTTAACAATTAGCAAAAATCCAGCCCAAAGAAATAAAACCTAGTTTATTTTTAATTGTTTGTATTGTGTGCTGTTCAGTTGATTCCAACTCATTGTGACTGTATAGACTGATGAGCAATCTATGAACTGAATTTCAACTGTATTTGATCCTCTTCACCAGAGAGCTATGTACATAGCCAAACTGCACACTGCTAAGTGATCTTGGTTTTGGTTGTATCATGTCAGTTCTCTCAGGAGCCACAGCCATACCAGTGGGTACTTGTAGACTGATCTGTGACTAGGAGGCTCTGCAACTGTCCTTGTCTAGCTGCCCTTCTTCAGAGAGGGAGATCTGGACTTTGACATGTATAATTAGGTTGATAAACAGAATAAACCATGTTCCATCCTAGGGTGTTTATAATACTGAGTTACAATTCTGACTCTGTCAATGATTTTCTTTGGGTTATTGTTGTTAGGTGCCATCCAGTCAGTTCTGAATCATTGCGACCCTGTTCAGAAGAGAGTTATATACAATGCCTGGTCCGGTGTGATCCTCAAAATTATTTTTATGCTTGAGCCCATTGCTTCTTCCACTGTGCCAAACTATCTCATTGGGGTCTTCCTCTTTTATGTTGACCCTCCAATTTACCAAGCATGATAGCTTGGTCCCTCCAGATAATGTATCTGAAGTATGAGAAATGAAGTCTAAGGAGTATTTTGGCTGTACTTTTTCCAAATCGGATTTGTTTGTTGTTCTGGCAGTTCATGGTACCTTTAATATCTACTTTCAATACCATAACTGAAATTATTCTACGGTTTTCCTTATTCATTGCCCAACTTTCACCTACATATGAAGCTATGGAAAATACCATGACTAGGCTCAGGCATATCTTAGTCTCCAAATTGACATTTTTGTTCTTTAAAGAGGTGTTGTGCAACATATTTGCCTACAGCAATATGTTGTTTGATTTATTGACTACTGCTTCCATGAATGTTGATAGTAAATACAAGTAAAATGAAGTCTTTGGCAACTTCAATCACCTCTCCATTTATCTTGGTGTTATTTATTGCTAGAGTAGGAATGATTTCTTTCCATAAAGTTGCAACCCCTACTGAAGGATGTGGTCTTTGATCTTCACCAGTTATTTCAAGTCCTCTTTGCTTTCAGCAAGCAAGGTTGTATCATCTGTATATTGCAGGTTGTTAAGGAGTCTTCTTGCAATCCTGATGCCATGTTCTTCTTCATGTTATTCAGTTTCTCGGATGATTTGCTCAGCATAAATATTGAATGAGTATGGTGAAAGGATACAAACCTTTCCTGATTTTAAACCATTCAGTTCACCCTTATTCTGCTTGAACAACAGCCTCTTGGTCTGTGTATAAGTTCCTCATAAGCACAATTAAATATTCTGGAATATGCTTTCTTCAAAATGTTATCCAGAGCTTGTCATGATCCACACAATTGGAAAACTTTGCATAGTCAATATGCACAAGTAAACACCTTTAAGCTCTGCTCTGCTGTCAGCCAACATCCATTTAATGTCAGCAATGATACCTGTTCTTTCACATCCTCCTCTGAATCCAGTTTGAACCTCTGATAGTTCTGTCAATGTACTGTTGCAGTCACTTTGAATGATCTTTCGTAAGATTTTATTTGCATTAGATATTAATATATTTAAAGTCTGATGATTTCTGCATTCTGTTAGATTTCTGCACCATCCACAAACATGGATCTCTTCTAATCAGTTAGCTGGGTAGCTGTCTTCCAAATTTTTTGTAATAGATGAGTGAGTGCCTCCAGTGTTGCATCAGTTTGTTGAAAGATTTCAATTTATATTTTATCAGTTCCCAAAACTTTGCCAATACGTTTAGTGAACTTTAGACTTCTTCCTTCAGTACCAGTGACTTTGGTTCATATGTTACCTCTTGAAATGGTTGAACAACAACCATTTATTTTTGGTATCATGACTCTGTTTATCCCTTACATGTTCTTTTTTTAATAAAAAAATAAAATATATTATTTTTCCCCCTTTCAGTGTGGGTGTTTTTTCTTAATGTTTTACAATAATGGCTCTATGCTGTATTTCTCATTTTGTGTCGGACTGATTTCACTCAGTATAATGTCCTCAAGGTTCATCCATGCTATGCGGTAGCTTGCTGCTTCCTTGTTGTTCTTCAGGGTAGCATCATATTCCATTGTGTGTATGTACCAACGTTTGTTTATCCATTCTTCAGTTGATGGGCACTTAGGCATTGTGTGTATGTACCAACGTTTGTTTATCCATTCTTCAGTTGATGTGCACTTAGGCATTGTGTGTATGTACCAACATTTGTTTATCCATTCTTCAGTTGATGGGCACTTAGGCTGTCTCCATCTTTTTGCTATTGTAAATAGTGCTGTATGAACATTGGTATGCCTATATCTACTCGCATTATGGCTCGTATTTCTTGTGGATAAATACCAAGTAGAGGACTTGCTGGATCATAAGGTATCTCTATTTCCAACCTTCTGCAGAAGCGCCATATTGTTTTCCATAGTGGTTGGATCATTTTGTAATCCCACCAGCAATGTAGTAGGGTCCCAGTCTCTCCACATCCTTGCCAACACTTATTGTCCTCTAATTTTTAATGTTTGCTATTATTGCTCATGTGAGATGATATCTCATTGTTGTTTTTATTTGCATCTCTCTAATGGCTAGTGATCATGAACATTTCTTCATATGTTTGTTGGCTGCCCGGATCTCTTCCTTAGTGAAATGTCTGTTCATGTCCTGTGCCCATTTTTAAATTGGGTTATTTGTCCTTATAGAGGTGTTGTAGGTTCCTATATATTTTGGAAATTAGTCCCTTGTCTGATGTGTTGTTGCAAAATATTTTTTCCCATTCTGTGTGCTCCCTTTTTACTCTTTTGATGAAGTCTTTTGATGCACACAAGTTTTTAATTTTTAGTATGTCCCATTGATCTATTTTGTCTATTTTTGTTTGTGTAAGTTTCAAAATGTTTGGTAGTCTGTGTATGCCCTGTATTAGAGCTCTCATATTTTTCCCTATTTTTTCATTGATGACCTTTGTATTCTAGGATTCATATTTAAGTCTTCAATCCATGCTGAGTTGGTTTTTGTATAAGGTATGAGGTAAAGGTCTTGTTTCAGTCTTTTGCATATCACTTTCCAATTCTGCCAGGACCATCTGTTGAAGAGACCATCTTCTCCCCATGCAATATATGTAAGAACTTTGTTGAAAATCTGTTGGCTCTATGTGGCTAGGTTAATTTCTGGATTCTTAATTCTGTTCCATTGGTCAATGTAGCTTTCATTATACCAGGACCAGGATGTTTGGACCACTGTAGCCATGTGGTAAAATTTGAAAACAGGGAGTGAGAGGCTTCCCAACATGTTCTTCTTAAGCAGTGCTTTACTTATCCTTGGTCTCTTTCCTTTCCATATAAAGTTTGTAATTGTGTTTTCCATATCTTTGAAGAATATCGTTGGAATCTGTATTGGGATTGCATTATATATGTAAATTGCTTTGGGAAGAATGGACATTTTCACAATGTAAAGTCTTCCTATCCAAGAGCATGGTACATTCTTTCATTTTTGTTGGTCTCTTTTGGTGTCTTGTAGTGGTGTTCTGTAGTTTTCTTTGTATATGTCCTTTGTTTCTCTGGTTACATTTATTCCTAGCTATTTCATCCTTTGGATGGCTATTGTAAATGCCTAATGTCCTTTTCAGTATTGTCATTGTTGGTATAGAGGAATCCATCTGATTTTTGGATGTTAATCTTATACCCTGCCATTTGCTAAATCCTCCAATGCAGTCTAGTAGCCTTTTTTCTGAATCTTTGGGTTTTCTATATATAGGATCATATTATCTGTAAATAGAGTTTACTTCCTCTTTGCCAATTCAGGTTACTTTGATTTCACTATCTTGCCGTATAGCTCTTGTTAAGACTTCCAGCACAATATTGAATAGGAGTGGTGACAAAGGACATACTTGTCTGGTTTCTGTTCACAGAGGGAAGGCTTTCAGTTTCTCTTCATTGAGAATAATGTAGACTGTTGGTTTTGTATATATACTCTTGATTATGTTGAGGAATTTCCCTTCAATGACTACTTTGTTGAATGTTTTTATCAGGGATGGATGTTGGATTTTGTCAAATGCCTTTTCTGCATCAATCGATACTATCATGTGTTTTTCTTTTCTTTTTTCTTGTTTATATTGTGAATTACATTGATTGTTTTTCTAATGTTGAGCCATCCTTGCATCCCAGATATGAATCCCACTTGGTCACAATATGTTATTTTTTTGATGTGCTGTTGGATTCTGTTGGCTAGGATTTTGTTGAGAATTTTTGTATCTATGTTCATGAGGGATATTGGTCTGTAATTTTCTTTCTTAGTGATGTCCTTCCCAAGGTTATGCTTGCTTCATAAAATGTATTAGGATGTTTTCCATCCTCCTCTATTTCTAGAATAATTTGAGTAAAACTGGGGACAACTCTTCACTGAATGTCTGGTAGAACTCACCAGTGAAGCCATCTGGACATGGACTTCTTTT
>NW_006408792.1:615050-616433 GCF_000296735.1 Chrysochloris asiatica | reverse complement strand
TTCAGTAACCTCATATGCATGCGAAATCTGGACATTGAATAAGGAAGACTGTAGAAGAATTTTTCTTTTGATTTATGATGTTGGAGGAGACTGTTGAAAGTGCTGTGGGCTGCCAAAAGAACCAAAAGATCCGTTATGAAAGAAGTGCAGCCAGAGTGCTCCTTCTATGCCAAGATAGCCAAACTTTGTCTCTCATACTTTGGACATATTGTCATGAGGGACCAGTCACTGGAGAAGGATATCATAATTGGTAATGTACAGGATCAGAGAAAAAGAAGTAGAACCCCATCAAGATGGATTGGCCAAGTGACAGCATCAGTGGACTCAAACGTGCAACAATAGTGTGGTTGGCCCAGGATAGGACAGGGCTTTGTTCTGCTATGCGTATAGGGTTGCTATGAGTCGGTACCAACTCAATGGCACCTAACAACAATGACAACAGCACTTCCCTGAAAATTTTGCACTCTTATATTTATAATGTTTCAAAACATGAGCTTTGATATCCTCGAAGACCTCAAATCATATATGTTTTTAATGTTCTTTGAGTTGGGGTAGCAAAATGAAATATGAAGGGACAAGCCTAAAGAGTGAATATGGTAAGGTTTCTCAACAAAATTCTCACAATATAGCCCTCGTTACTCAAAGAATGAACAAGTGTATGGTTTTGGTGGAATAAATTCCTCGGCACAACTTTCCTGTTTTTGTTTTTTTTTTATTTTTTTACCAATGAGGTTTCTCTTCTTGACCAGCATCTCTGGTCATTCCATGTCCATAGAGAAAATTCATCAAGATTACCCCTTTAGAAAGCAGTCACCATAACCTTAGGAACTTACTCGTTTGACTGATCTAACTAATGGGAAGTCATCCTAACAAGTCTGAGATATGTGTATTGCTGAGAGAACTTGTCTGCATCCAACCAGTGATAGCAGAGACATGTTTAAACAGGTTTTGATTGGAGTAAACCCATGACTATGTGAACTAGAATCTCAGTAGCAATACTTTTCATTTTGAATTTTTAATGTGCATTTGAAATAACTTCAGAACTTAAACAATAATCAGGAAGAGAGAAGTTATTATTTTTTTACTTCATTTGTAGTTCTCTTTTGGGAATTTTCATACATCCCAGGATTCCACTTGGCCCATTGATGCTTCTTGATGGGATTTATTATATTTTCTTTTCAGGTTGCTTAAAATGCTTCACAGAAAATAATGATTCATATTCCTGACATTTGGGTTAGATAAACAAGGTTAAGTATACTTCTTTGTGCAAGCATTATCTGAATATAATATACTATATATTCTGCAAATTGTTGTTGTTGTCAGGTGCCATCGAGTCAGAACCAACTCATAGCGACCCCATGCACAGCAGAACGAAACAATGTC
>NW_006408792.1:612211-614950 GCF_000296735.1 Chrysochloris asiatica | reverse complement strand
GATCCTGGGCCAACCTCACTACCGCTGCCACACTTGAGTCCATCAATGATGCCACCTGGCCCATCCATCTTGTTAGGGGTCTTCCTCTTTTTTCTCTGACCCTCCACCTTACCCAGCATGATATCCTTCTCCAGTGACTGTTTCCTCCAGACAATATGTCCAAAATATTCTGCAAATAGTTGTATGAAAATACTTGGAATGTCAAAGCTTAATCAAGTATTTCAACGTTCTGTCAAGTTATTTCAAAGAATTTTATAATGAGTTTCTCATAGAATTCCAAAACTGCCCTATCTAAGAATTATTTCATACCAAAAGGGCGTATGTCTTTACAAGCATATAAAAAAGTTAATACCGAAATGTGTGGTGGACACATTAACACTGGTTTTGAGAAGCTTAAGTGCTGATTTTCACAGTGTTGCCACTGCTCAGATCATTTTTGGAACTTCATTCATGGAATTGACTTTAGAGCTAGCCTATGAACCACACAAGGAAATTAGCTTTATTACTTTATTGTCACACCTCATATATTTCCATTCTCACGTTCCTCACAGTTGGATATCTTCCCCATCTAAGACAGATTATGCATTCTTCCCATTTCATACTCTTCTTTCAAATACATCATCTAAGCAGTGAATGTTTGCTGTAGATGTGTTCACAGCTATGTGCATGCAGATAAAATATGGTGCTATTGCAAATAGAAAATATGGTACATTATCTGGGATAGTATTCTATTACAGAAATTATCTACTCTAATTGTGCTTATGGAAAATGTGGCTTTTCTAAGTTTAAAGCCCACTGAAGAATTTATGTGCTAATACTATTTTAACTTATTGACTTAGGTATCTGCTCTTAAGAAAATCTAATTTTCTTTAAAATGCTATCCGAAATTTAAAAAAAACAAAACTTGTTGATTCAAAGCATCATAGGAAAGTATGTTTTTTATACAAACATCATGGTCAAATATATTTTTAAAAAAGATATTTTAATTATAAGAGTAAGGATTAGGTTTGCAAAGATGTGAGGATATCTATAGAAATGACGATTTTCTTATTTATCTTTGACTATCTTATTTCTTTTTAAAAATTTTCTTAGTGACGTTTCAAAGAACAAAAATCATCAGGAGAAGAAAATTCCAACTGTTTTAGTTTACACATATCCAAGCTGTATATTTCCCTGTCTTTGGTTCATTGAGGTAATATCACAGCATGGCCTCTGGATAAAACAAGCAAAAGATAGCAAAGAATATACCAAACTAGAGTAGGTCAATTAAAAAACTTATTATCAAGCAATTAAGTTCAGTAGTTTTTTCTTTGTGTATGTGTGTGTACAGTATGCAATGGAGAGTTTAGCATATTGGACCTATTCTTTCCCCAGGTATCATTTGCTGGACATGCCTGAGAAGCCTTGGAGAAGAATCAGAAACAACCAAACAAACTGTGATACATTTGCCCTGTGTTATAAACGAATGAATTTCCTCACTTAAATGAGTCATAATTCTATATTTAGTTATGAGAAAAAAAATTGATATCAAAGCACCAAACCATAAAGCAAAAGCTCTGAAATGATATAACGAAGGCAGAACACAGGATAGAAATGAACAAAGGCTAAACTCTTATTAATAATGAACCAATCCTATGGTGAGACTGGGTGGGTAAACTGCTGTCTTGAAGTAGACTGTTCATTCATGTGAAGTGAATTAACACTTCCTGGGCACCAGGGTACTATTAGGTGCATTGAAACAGCTTATTTACTGTGGGCATCCCGGTGCCCTTGCACACTCTGCATCACTAAAGGATCAGACATAATGAAATCATACGGTGCCAAGAAATAAGACCTTATGAATATTAGGTAGTAGCTCAGTCAAATGGGAGGGATCCATGGTAGTTAAATCAGTTGGGGTGCTGCTCTAGCCATAACAAAAATTCCATCCTTAGTCTCTTTAAAACAGAGACATTAGGTTGAGCCAATCATTCCAAGAAGTCCTGCTATGGTGCTGTAGGACAAGCACTGGACCACAATGTCAGTTTGTACCACAAAGTAGGTGGTTCAAACTCACCAACCAGCACATTAAAAACCCTATACAGGGTCTCAATGAATCAGTACCCATTCAAAGACACTTCACAAAAATAAGTCAGAACGGACTTTATGGCACTTAAGAGCAATTATCTCTGTGAAGTACTGAAGGTGCCAATACTTACGTACTCAGCTGCTAAGCTAAATCTTTGGTGGTTGCAGTCCACCAGCCACTCCAGGGAGAAAGACATTGTAACCTGCTTCTGTAAAGATTTACAGTCTTGGAAACCCTATGTGGACAGTTCTACTTGTCCTACAGGGTCACAATGAGTCAGAACTAATTTGATGTCAGCAGTGTTTGTTTTAATCATCCTTTTTAACTACAAGGTCTGTGGTTCAAACCCATCAGCTACTCCTCAGAAATGCAATACAGGATTGCTAAGAGTTGAAAATGACTAGACTGTACTTAACAACAACAAAGATAAGTCACCCAAGCCTTTCTTTTATATATTGCTATGTGATTTTTTTTGTACTCCTTGTGTCACCAGAAGAGTTGTGGGATGACATCAAGAACATCATACAGGAAGAAAGCAAAAAGTCAAATGAAAAGGTCAAAATTGATATCAGAAGAGACACTGAAATTTGCTCTCCAGCATAGAGATGCTAAAGCAAATGGAAAAACTGAGGAGGTCCAAGAGCTGAACAGAAAATTTCAAAGATCAGCTC
>NW_006408792.1:603233-610621 GCF_000296735.1 Chrysochloris asiatica | reverse complement strand
CCGTGGAATGAGGGATATCATTGCTGATGTCCGATGGATCTTGGCTGAAAGCAGAGAATATCAGAAGGATGTTTACCTGTGCTTTATTGACTGTGCAAAGACTTTTGATTGTGTGGATCATGACAAGCTATAAACAAAATTGTGAAGTATGAGTATTCCTTAACATTTAATTGTGCTCATGAGGAATCTATACCTGGACCAAGAGGCAGTTGTTCGAACAGATCATCAGAACACTGAATGGTTTAAAATGAACAAAGATGTGTGACAGGGTTGTATTCGTTCACCATACTTATTCAACCAGTATGCTGAGCAAACAATCTGAGAAGCTGGGTTATGTGAAGAAAAATGTAGCATCAGGATTGGAGGAAGACTCATTAACCACCTACAATATGCAGATGACACAACCTTGCTTGCTGAAAGTGAAGAGGACTTAAAACATTTACTGATGAAGATCGAAGAGCACAGCCTTTGGTATGGATTGCATCTCAATGTAAATAAAACAAAAATCCTCACCACTGGACCAATAAACAACATTTTTATCAGTGGAGAAAAGACTGAGGTTGTCAAGGACTTCATTCTTTTTTATCAACTATCAACACTCATGGAATCAGCAGTCAAGAAATCAAATGACATATTGCATTAGGCAAATCTGCTGCACAAGACCTTTTTAAAGTTTTGAAAAGCAAAGATGTAAGCTTGAGAACTAAGGTGTGCCTGACCCAAGCCATAGTATTTTCAATAACCTCATATGCATGCGAAACCTGGACAGTGAATAAGGAAGACCATAGAAGAATTTATGTTTTTGAGTTATGGTGTTGGAGGAGAATATTGAAATTGCCATGGGCTGCCTAAAGAACCAATAGGTCCGTTATGGAAGAAGTGCAGCCAGAGTGATTCTTAGAGGCCAAGATCGCTGAACTTCATCTTCATATTTTGGACATAGTGTCAGGAGGATCCAGTCACTGGAGAGGGATATCATGTTTGGTAAAGTGAAAGGTCAGACAAAAAGAGGAAGGCCCCCAATGAGATGGATTAGCCAAGTGGCAGCATCGATGAACTCAAGTGTGGCAACAGGAGTGAGGCTGGCCCAGGATCAGGCAGTTTTTCATTCTGCTGTGCATAAGGTTGCTATGGATTGGTACCGACTCAATGGCACCTAACAATAACTGTCCACCTACCAATTAATCATGATATACTGTAATAAAACTGATTGTACTGAAAAATAGATTGTTTTGAATATGAATTTTTTTTTCTTAATGTAGTAGGAGTCAGTAGGTGTCCTGTTATGGCACTATAGGATAAGCACTGGACTGCTAACTGTAAGATTGCCAGTTCAAACACACCAGCTGCTCCTCTGAAATCTTATGAATTGGAACCTAAACAAGAGCACTTAGCAACAGTTTTTGTTGTAATGTGCCGTGGAGTCGGTTCCGACTCATAGCGACTCTGTAATGCTGTAAATTTATGGGAGCAGAAAGCATCTTCATTCTCTGGCAGAACAGCTGGTAGTTTCGAACTGCTGACTGAGATTAGCAGCCCAATTCATAACCACTACACTACCAGAGCCCCTTTAACAACAGTAGTCAATAGTAACAGGAGTATGATAAAAGGCAAATTCTTCTTTAAGTATGAATGTAGGTATTTGGAAAGTATTAGCAACTTTTATGATTTTTTTTTCTTAAAACTAGAGTTCAAGATTTATACATCTAAGGAGCTCTGGTAGCGCAGTGGTTACGAATCGGCCTGTGAACCTTAAGGTCAGCAGTTTGAAACTACCAGCTGCTCCACGGGAGAAAGATGAGGCATTCTGCTCCCGTAAAGATTTACAGCCTTGGAAACCCTGTACAGGGTCGCCATGAGTCAGAACCGACTCCATGGCACATAACAACAACAACAACAATAACATCAAAGACTTCCGTAAATGTCAGATCAAACAGAGAATGAATTAAAATTTGTCTTGAGTTTTACTGTTAAAATCTTAATTTATTGTATATTAGAATAAACTATAAAGAAACACAGCTCTTCTAGTCTTGTGTTTGAAGAGTTGTATTTCTTTATAGGTTATCCTAATAGCCAAAATATTAAAAGCTAAGGTGTACCAGACTCAACCCATGGTATTTTCAATAGCTTCATATGAATGTGAAAGATGTTTAATGCATAAAGAAGACCATAGAAGAATTGATGCATTTGAGTTATGGTGTTGGAGAAGAATTTTAAAGGTATCACGGACTGCCAGAAGAACAAACAAATTTGTTTTGGAAGAAGTACAGACAGAATCCTCCTTATAAGCCAGACTTGTCTCTCATGCTTTGAACCTGTTGTCAGGTTCTCCAGTCCCTGGAGAAGGCCATCATGCTTGGTAAAGTGGAGGGTGAGCAAAAAAAAAGAATGGCCCCAGCAAGATGGACTGATACAGTGACAGCAGCAATGGGCTCAAATGTAGCAACGATTGGGAGATTGGCACAGGACTGAGCAGTGTTTCATTCTGTTGTGCACAAGATTGCTGCAAGTTGGTACCAAGACTATAACACCTAACAACAACAACAGAAAGAGGCACACAAATAATTTTACACAATGAATAGGTGGTACAGTAAAAATAAGAATGCTCTATTGACTCCAGGAAAATTATATTAGCAAATTGCATTGCTTTGCTTTCTAATTAGAGATATCCTTCTCCGTCTAATTCCTTGGTTTTATATGTGAACTTTATGAGTATAGTGCTTATCTCTCAGTATTTAAGCAGTGCCTAGATGTGTTTTATCCCAAGTTATGCCTTTTTGGACAAGGAAAACTCACTCTTTTGTTTTATTTTTCTTTGAAAGGTATTTGAAGCCAAAGTATTACAAAATTATGTTGGCTGAAATACAAAATGAACACGTTGGTTTCCTTAAATCTGGGGTATGTTAGCAGTAATCATCTTGATTTTCTGTTAAGTACTAGGAATGTTAATTTCTGCTATTAACAAATTTGATTAAATTCAAAGACAGTAAACATTTTTTCCTAACTTGCAACAATTTTAATGCTTAGAAACAGAAAATTTGACAGAATCAGGTTTCCAAATATAAAATTAAAACTATGTCTTTAAAAGAAAGCCTCTAAAAATTAAGCAAAAGATATTTTTTCAATTAAAAAAAAAATCCAGGCAAAGAGAATGTGATGTTCTCTTTACATTTTTGGTTTTTCAGATAAAATAGGTAGTATCCATACTACCAGAGATAATTTAATTCCTCTCATATAAATCATTTTAGAATGAAAGACGTGCTAAAACATCTGGTCTAGAAAATAAATCAAGCAAAGAAATAAATTTCAGTCTAGATGTTTGCCAAGTAAGAGTAAATTGAACAAATATTTGTTTTTAAAAATTAAATTGATGTTACTTAAAAACATATTAATCTGACTTTTCTATCATCAAAACAAAAAAAAGGTATATTACTCAGTGTTCATTTAGAAAACAATATGTTAAAGACATGCAACTGAATATCTCAACATGTGTTGTGTTCAGTAAGATGTTGCTTTGAGAGGCTCAGGGAGGTGCTCTTGGGACACAAGATGTGGAAGTTAGAGTTTCTGGAACTAAATTAGTTAGGATTCCTTGAACCTTAGTATCACCCTATAGTAGAAAGAAGAAATCTAACAGCTGAATGTTCTCAAGCAATGCAAGTAGATAATTTAATCTGGCTTTCATACATATACCAGGGATACTATAATAAAGGTAGACATCCATTGTTAACAGTTATAAAAATGCAATAAGTCAGAACCTGGATTACAACTGGAGAAGCAATAGCAAAAATTGTATTTTGAAAAATCCATCTTTGAAAATTAATATTGAGGTAATTTTCTTGTTATATTTAAAAAATAGTAATTTGTCATGTTTGAATCAACACCCAAAACAGACGACACTGTCTCATAAAATAAACATGCAGTGAAAGGGTAACATACACATTAGCCGCAAACTGAGACTGTAGCCAATACAGTATGATGAGAAGGAACTCTCAGTATGATGTGATGTGCGATCGAAGCCATTAGCCATATGGTGCAGTGTGAAGAGGGCCTCTGTGACTGAATAACAGTTGTATGTTATATGGTTTATTAAATAATTATGCAATGGCAGGCAGCACTTTTATAATTATTGGCTGTTTTAAAATATTTTTGTTAATATAGCTGCATTTACGGGACTGAAGGATGCTTGCTCCATCAGGCCTCCATGCTTCATATCTGTTTCGTGTTCGGAATGGAACTAGGCTGCTATATTGAAGATTTAGGGCACATTTCTTATGTCATACTGTGTATCATCAAGGTATGCCACAGGGCATTTAGAAATATAGGGGCACATTCCTTTTAGCGTTGCCTTCCCACCTGCCACCTATCAGTGCAGACACTGTATGTGGGATGGAGAATGTGCTGTGTTTATGTAATTTCTGCAGCATGAGACCATGAGACAGGCAAGTATTAAGACATCCAAATGAAACCCAAAAGTGTCAATAAAATATTCAGAGATTTTGCTATGTGAAGCTATGCTGGCTCCTACTTGGATTATTAGTATTATTAACAGATGGCATTAACCTGAGTCATTTTTATTTATAGCAAGTTTTCTACAGAGGAAAAATTGTATTGCATTCATTTGTTTATCTTCAACCTATGTGACTTTGTCAGGTGATTTACACTCATTAACCATATTACTCTGCCTACACCAGGCTGTTCCTTAGACATAGTGTGCTGGTTCTGATTATGGTATCATCAAGAGGGCTGGTGGCAATGGCATGGTTAAAGCAGCAAAATGGCTGTGATTGTGATTTTCCTGGCAGGGGAACACAGGGCAGCTGCAGCTGCCATGGAGAGATAGACTGTGGCAACAGACTACTTTTGCTTGCATAAACTCACTTCCAATGCTATTTGTATTACAGTAGCTTTACAAAAAAAAAAAAAAAAAAAAAAAGCTTTCATGCATGATTATTATGAAGCTGCTTTAGAATGAAAAAACATTAATTTCGAGTTTGTAAATGATATGTAAAAACACTGAAAAGTAATATATAGTATTGCTATTGCAAATAATAAGCCACAGATAATATAAAATTATACTAAAATGCTTCAAAGTCTATATTTAAAGGATAAATTGCATTATCATATTCTGAAACTCTTACTAAAATCAACTGACTTTAATATTATTTGGACAAGTTATCATTTTGATATGTTCCCTTATTCTAAGGCCTCATTGGTCATATTTAAAGAAGAAAATAAAAGGAAAATAAAGAGTAATCATTAGGGCTGTTTGCCAAGAGTTCAGTATCCTTTTTTCAAACACATGGTAGGATTGTGTTTCCTCACACCTTTTATGTTGGTAATAACTGAGAGATTGGCTTTGTCCAATGAAACATGGCTCTGAAACCTTCAATACCCTACATGTAATTCACCGTGGCTATCACTTCATATCATGGACTGGTGTGTTGCTGTAAGATAAGCACTGGACTGCAAGGTGGGCAATTCAAACTCACTAGCGGCTCCTTGAAACCCTATGCAGGGTGGCTATGAGTCGGAACAGACTGATAGCACGTCACAACAATCACTTCCTACAGATAGTGACCAGAGATATTCTAGGTGGTAGAAGAAGCTTCAGCCTCAGTCCTGGAGTCAAGACAACGAGGCTCAGAGTTCTGGAGATCATGCCAGCATTCAGTGGACATGTAACACAAGTGAGAAATAAATCCATGTTATCTTAACTCCCAAAGATTCTTGAGGCTGTTTGTTATTATTTGCTAATAGAGCACAAAATATGTGGTTTCACAGATATCAGTACTTAAAATAAGGTCAACTATAATAATAATTTTTAAATACCCTTTAATAAATATTATTAGGCAAGTCAGAGTATTTAGAGCCTCCATTTCCATCTGTGAGGCTGGTACACTTTGATGGGTTACTAGTGCCATCCTCTACTCTCTGGGTGACTCGGTAGTGTTGGCACAGTGAAATTCTTTGGCCTGCTTCTGTATTGAGCAGTCTGGTCAGTTCACCCAAGTGAATCTTACACATATTATCATTTTCTTTGTGTGTCATGATGAGAAAAGTTTGGATAGCATGGCTCTTTGGTATGGTTAAAAAAAAAAAAAAAGCCAGTGGTACAAGTAAAGAACTGAAGTTTTGAAATACTATAGACTCAAAGCATTTGGAGAGAAAGTAAAATAAATTTCAGGTCTTGCTTTCCATGAGTTTTACTGTCAGTTTGCAGTATATGTAGAAATCTATTAGTCGCAACAGAATATTGACCAATATAGTGCTGAAGATGAGCCTTCTGGGTTGGAAGGGACTATACAATTGTTGCCTTAATGGACTCAGATATGCCAAGAATTCTGAACATGGCACAAGACTGGGAAAAGTTATACAAAAGGTTTACATGAGATGGAGCTGATATGACAGCAGCCAGCAACAACATCAATAAGTAGAACAAATTTACCTAGTAAATGCGTCTTACCATTTACGTTGGAGTCCTGATAAGACACTGTACGATAAATACTGTACTGCTAGGTTGGCAGTTCAGACACACCAGCTGCTTCTTGGAAACCTTATACAGGGTTGAAATTAATCCAAACAGATTCTACAGTGCTTAACAACAGCAACAACTATTTACCTGGCTTGTGTATACGTTTGGCAATCTTTCTATTCATCCAAGCAGCCAGACAATCTAAAGCTTTTGAATGTATACTATATGTTACAGGGCCTTCAAAATACTAGAGATAAAAACCATGAACTGTGTCATCATTCTTTGTTGTAGTTATTAGGTGCTGTTGAGTTGGTTTTGACTCATAGCAACCCTATGCACATCTGAGCGAAACACTGTCCGGTCCTGTGCCATCCTCACGATTGATGTTATGCTTCAACCTGTTGCTGCTGTCGCTGTGCCAAGTTATCTAGTTGGAAGGTCTCCCTCTTTTTCACTAACCCTCCACATTACAAGTAATGGCTGTAATAGTAGTATTTTGTGTCAACTTAACTAGGTCAGGATTTCCAGAGGTTTAGTATTTGGGATGTGCTTATTACCATGGTGATGGGGTCTGATTCAGGCATAGTAAGTTCTATGTTGAGTGGCTATGAGTAACCAATTAATTAAAGGGATGTTTCCTTGGGGGTGTGGTCTGTTCCCAATATAATGGAAGCTTAGAAGGGACACACTCTTTCTTTTCCACTGGGAACCTGGGACTCTGCAACTATAAGCCATTTCCTTGATAATAAACTTCTCTTTGTGTATATATGTATGTATATATATATACAGAGAGAGAGAGAGAGCGAGCGAGAGAGCGAGAGCGAGCGAGCTCTGGTAGTGTAGTGGTTACGAATAGGGCTACGAACCACAAGGTCAGTAGTTTGAAACTACCAGCTGTTCTGTGGGAGAAAGA
>NW_006408792.1:599100-603020 GCF_000296735.1 Chrysochloris asiatica | reverse complement strand
GGAGCAGCTGGTGAGCTTGAACCACTGACATTGCAGCTCAAACGACTTTGCAGTCTGACACATTAGCCCACAGCGCCATACCAGGACTCCTCATATATATATATATATATACACACACACATATGTTTCACTAGTTTTGCCTCTCTAGAAAACCTAAGACATGTGGTACAGAGAGAGTGGGGATCTATAAAAGTAAAATCATAAGGATGAGTATTCTAAATTGGTTTTCAAGTCTGACTTGTTTTAAAGGCACTGATATAAGGTGGAGGCATGTCTGACCTCCAGTTCATAGCAATTTGCTTTAGGCTTATTTTTAGTTTGGTCCTCTTTCCCTCTTGGAGGGTCAGAGACAGTCAGACATGGCCCTCACTTGGTTTAAGCAGTTGATGCTGCGAGCAGGATACATTGCAATGGCTCAAGACATACGAAATTATGAAGAGAAAGAACAAAGTGAAATGAGATGAAATATTTCAGTGGATGGGGGATAGGGGCAGCTTCTGGAGTTGTCTTGAGGTCAAGACATGCTTGTTTAAAAGGATGGCTGGCTTGGGCCTACTGGAATCCACCCTGCCAGAGGTCCACATGCATATGAAAGGAGTTAGTCCATGATTGAACTTGAGTGTTTTTTGACTGCCTTATGGGTATTGGTTTCTCCTGCCTATTATCATAAAATAGACATACATGTTGTTACAATATCAGGTCCACCATTTTAGGCTGTACCTTCCGGATTCTTCCCTCTCCTGTCCCTTCAACTCCATTTTGTCTGTTTCCATGCCCTAAGCTACAAGGTGCATAGTTTAAAGGGCAACATGGCTTTTGATAGGCCACAGCTGAATCACCTTAACAATGACCACACCCTTCCTATTGAACCTATATAAGACCACTTCCTTCCCCGTTGACTTTCTCTTCTCCCTCTTCTTTTTGTCCACTCTTCTCTCCTCCTCTTCTTCTCCCCTTCTTCTCCCCTTCTTTCTGCCTTCTGCTTTCTCCGGCAGAGGCCACCTTCCTCTTCCTAACCTTGAATAAAAGTCTCTAGATGGACTGTCTGGTGGTGTGCAGTGTGGTTGATGAGTGGCGCGGGTTGTTGATTTCCTTTCACATGTGTGTTAGGAATGTTGGGTGTGATGAAAACTGAGAGCTTATAAACCTGTCTTCAGCCTATACTTGATTGGATTTGCTACAATGGCAGAATTTGTGGGGATGGGGGAATAGGCTTCCTGGCTTAAGGGTTTATAGAGTTTGGGGTTTGACGCTGGAATCTTGAGCCCCATCCAGAACCTTTAGAGTTGGGACATTTGCACTTGAAGAAAAAATGCAGAGCAACCCAGAACAATGGGGAGATACCTGATAGAAAGAAAGCAGAGAACAAAAAGACTGTTGGGTGTTTTGAATTTCAGAAACATCAAGGCAAGGAAAGTTAGCCCAGCAGAGAAAACACCCTACTAGGAGTCCTGGTGAGGCTCTGTGTGTTAATGTGCTGGATTGCTACAACAGTTTGAAGCTCAAGGTCAAGCTCACCAGCCACTCCTCAGAAACCCTATACAGGGTCGCTATGGGTCAGAACTGACTTGACAGCACTTAAAAACAACAACAGGACTGAAAGTTAAAGGAGCCAGTGAACAGTATGCTTGCTGGTGACTACCTTGGTCTACGAGTGAGTGGACCACTCATACACCAAGGTGGTGAGAGGGGAAAATGCAGCAATGAAGACAAGGGCTGAGTTTTGACTTGTTCTTTGGCACCTGTTGAACTTAAGATAAGAGGTGCAGGAAGACTGGCTTGTCTGAAGCTTAGGGAGTTGTGTGAACTCATGACCTAGCCCATGAGGAGTAGGGTTGAGAGTGAAGGTACCAGCTAGTTTGAAGTACAGGGAGGTGTGTGTGAACTCTGAAACTTGTAGCTGGTACCCATTTGACCAAGTTTGAATGGCTAAGTTTGAGCTGACCAGACCCGACGAGATGAATATAAAGATTTTTGAAACTGTGAGCAAGTGTCAATTGCTAAATTTTGATGATCTGGATTTTTGCTTATGGTTGCAATTGCACAAAATTCCAACCAGAATGGAAGATTATTCAGATAAAGAAATATGCTTTTCTCTTCAGTATCCTGGGTTGCAATTGTGGTTGTTGTTAGGTGCTATTGAGTAGGCACTGATTCATAGCAACCCTATGTACAACAGAATAAAACACTGTCCAGTACTGGGCCAACCTCACAATCGTTGCTAAGCCTGTGTCCATTGCTGCTGCCACTGTGCCAATTCCATCTCATTGAGGGTTTTCCTCTGATGCTATGGTAGCATAGTGGTTACAAATCGAAATGCAAACCTCAAGGTCAGCAGTTCGAAACTACCAACTGTTCCATGGGAGAAAGATGAGACTTTCTGCTTCCATAAAGCTTAACAGCCTAGGAAACCCTATATAGGGTTGCTATGAGTTGTAACCGACTCCATGGCATATAAACACCACCACCACCTCCACATTACCAAACATGATATACTTCTTCAGTGACTGGTCCCTCCTTTTAAGCTCTTGTGCCTCCTCACTTCTTCCATTTACTTTAGCATCTGTATGTTGGAAAGCAAGTTTTAGAGTCTCTTCTGACATCCATTTTGGCCATTTCCTTTTTTTCTTGTCTTCTTAATGACCTTTTGCTTTCTTCCTGTATGATATTCTTTTTTTTTATTTAAAAAAATTTTTTTATTGTGTGATAGTTTACATCGGGGAACATTAGCTTTATCCTCATTCTATCATACATCGTGTCATTGCCATAGTTACCATCCTGTCCATGCATCATCACCCAACCAAAGGTTATACCCCGCAGCCCGCCCCCCTCCCTCCATGGTCCTCAGCACACAGCTCCCTTCCCTCCCTGTTTCTCAAGTCCTCAACCACTCCATCTCTTCAAGACATCCTCTCTGTCTCCATCTCAGGCCTCACTGCTTCTCTGGGTGGGGTCCCAATCTCCGCTCTTCTCCAGTGATGGTCCCAGGGGCCTTCACTCCAAGACTGAAAGGTTAATCACATCCCTCCTTGCTATAAAATATCCACCTTTACCATCCCAGTCCTCACAATCCATCCTGATAGCAATTATTCACCCTTGCATCACAAGAGACCCATCTGCGTTTCTTTTCATCAGCCCTACTAGACAGGTTGGATTTTACTCACTTGAGACCCTACCCTCCTCCCCTCACTGTCCATCCAAGTTCCCTCTTGAAAGCTTGCAAGCCAGTCACTTCTTACCTTTGTATCCCTTCCCCCATTTTGGGTAGCCAATGTTCAAGTTGCCCATCCCTATACTGGTCATATTGTAGCCCCTTTTTAGGTATTCCAATCAGTTCCAGGCAGAAGACCGATTTACAAGCTTTCTATGGTGGTATTTCTGGCTATTCCTCCCTCTACTCTCCCGTGACTGTTTTATAATATAATGCATGGAAAACCAAGGTTCAAGAGTCAGCCAAACTTTTCACATTATTCCCCCCTTTCCCCATTCCAACCATGTCCCAGTCTCTGTATCCCAGAGCCCTGTTGTTCCAAGGCTGTGCCTACATCATTTATTATCTCTGTCCCATTTAGTTCGTTCTCCCATCTGCTTTGTTCCTCCATTCCCCTCTCCCTACTTGTATTTTGTCCCCCTCCCTAACACCCAAGCTATCCCGTGTCTATTCCCTGCCCTGTGCTCCACCTTCCCCTCCTGTCCTTAGCCCCACCCCTACACCCTAGCATCCAGTTAAGCATCCACTTTAGTGGAATAATATGGGTTCTTTTTCTTAGTCTTTTACAGTAGTGGTCCTATGCAGTATTTTTCCTTTTGTAATTGACTAAATTCACTCAACATAATGTTCTTAAGGTTCATACATGTTAGGAAGTGGCATGCAGCTTCCTTGTTATTTTTCAATGTAGCATAGTACTCCATTGTGTGTA
>NW_006408792.1:596851-597446 GCF_000296735.1 Chrysochloris asiatica | reverse complement strand
GAGAGTTTTACTTCCTCTTTGTCAATTTGGGTGCCTTTGATTTCTTTATCATGCCGTATAGCTCTGGCTAAAACTTCCAGCACAATATTGAATAGGTGTGGTGATAATGGGCATCTTTGTCTGGTTTCTCTTCGCAGGGGGAAGGCTTTCAGTTTCTCTCCATTGAGCGTGATGTAGGCTCTTAGTTTTATATGCTCTTGATTGTGTTGAGGAATTTCCCTTCGTTTCCTATTTTGTTGAGAGTTTTTATCAGGAATGGATGTTGGATTTTATCAAATGCTTTTTCTGCGTCAATCGATATGATCATGTGGTTCTTTTCCTTTGTCTTATTTATATGATGGATTACTCTGATTGTTTTCCTGGTATTGAACCATCCTTGCATCCCTTTTATGAAGCCCACTTGGTCATGATGTATTATATTTTTAATGTGCTGTTGGATTCTCTTGGCTAGGATTTTGTTGAGAATTTTTGTGTCTATGTTCATGAGGGATACTGGTCTATAATTTTCTTTCTTAGTGATGTCCTTCTCTGGTTTTGGTATGAGGGTTATATTTGCTTCATAAAAAGTATTAGGGAGTTTTCCATCCTCTTCTAT
>NW_006408792.1:576165-595831 GCF_000296735.1 Chrysochloris asiatica | reverse complement strand
TTGTGGATTTATCTATTTCTTTCTTCAATTCCATTAAGGTTTGCTTCATGTATCTTGGTGCTTTTTCGTTGGGAACATATATTATGCTTTTTATGGTTATGGCGTCTTGCTCGATTGACCCTTTGAGCATGAGATAGTGTCCTTCTTTGCCTCTTAAGCTAGTTTTTATCTTGAAGTCCACTTTGTTGGAGATTAGTATAGCCACTCCTGCTTATTTATTCCTGCTGTTGGCTTGGTATATTTTCTTCCATCCTTTGACTCTCAGTCTGTTTTTGTCTTTCTGTGTAAGGTGTGTCTCTTGTAGGTAGCATATTGATGGATCTTGTTTTCTTATCCATTCTGCCACTCTTTGTCTCTTTACTGGTGCATTCAATCCATTGACATTCAGTGTAATTATTGATAAGTGTGAATTGATTGCTGTCATTATGTTACTTTTTTGACGGTGTTGTTTGTTCTTTGGTTCTGCTTTCCTTCTTGAATTGGGATTGTGTTTTTTGAGTTGATTCTGGTCAGTTTCTTCCTAGTTTCTCTGTTTGCTTGTTCTGTTTGGAGGTTTGTTTTTATGATATGTTGTGGAGTGTTGACTTTCTTTGGAGTTATCTTGTAGTCTACTAACTTTTCTCTGCATTTAGGATACTCCATTGCATCCTGTAATTTACCTGGCTTCCCCACCACCTGGGTTTCTGTTTGTCCTTCTTTGTCCCTTCTTTGACATTGATATGTTTATGTATTTTGCTTAATCTCTGGGCTCCCCTGGGTTTGTTGATGTAGTCTTGTTCTGTTTTGGATTCTGCTTTTTGTTGGCTGTGTTCCAGGTGGTGTTGACACTCCTGTCAATCTCTGTTTGTCATCTCTTCTTCTTGGTTCTCCATCCCCAGAACTCCTTTAGGACATTTTGAAGTGCTGGGTTGGTTTTGATGAAATCCCTCAGATTCTGTTTATCCTGAAATGTTCTGATTACCCCATCTTATTTGATTGATAGTTTTGCTGGATAGACAATTCTTGGTTGACAGTTTTTTTCTTGCAGGATTTTGTATATGTCTCCCCATTGCCTTCTTGCCTGCATGGTTTGTTCTGAGTAGTCAGCACTTAATCTAATTTGCTTGCCTTTATAAGTTATACTTCTCTTCTCCCTGGTCACTTTTAGTATTCTTTCCTTGTCTTTGATTTTGGAGAGTCTGATTATTATATGTCTTGGAGATTTCTTTTGGGGTCTATCCTTCCTGGGGTACATAGGGCTTCTTGAATGTTTATCTTCTCATCTTTCAAGATGTTAGGGAAGTTTTCTTCCAGAAGCTCCTCAACTATCTCCTCTGTGGATTTCTTTGATTCTTCTTGTTCCAGAATGCCAATAATTCTTACATTATTCCTCTTCATGTTATCCAACATGAATCTTAGACTCTCTTTGGGTTGTTTTATCCTTTTAGCTGCTTGCTCTTCTATCTTGGCAGTATTGAAAGATTTGTCTTCCAGTTCGCTAGTTCTGGCTTCCATCTCTTCTAGTCTGTTCCTTTCCCCTTTCAGCCTATTGTCTATTTCTGATATCTTGTTATTGACCACCTGGACATCTTTTTCAAGGTTTTGAATTGTTTGTAGTGCTGTGTCAATCCTATTAGATTTTCCCTGCAGCACTTTCCTTACTTCTACCTTATTTTCCTCTACCCCTTTTCGGAGTATTTGAATTTGTTTCCATGTCAGTCTTCTGAATTCCCTCTCAGGCATATCTAGAACCTGCTCCTCCTCCTCTATGAAGCCTTTGTCTGTCTCCAGCTCATTTGCATCTGGTGCTCTCTTCAGCTTTTGCACATGCTTCGATAATGTTAATTGTTTCTTATTGGGCATGATTATTCTTATTTTATTATAATTATTAGTAATGTGATCAGTAGATATGCGGCAGGGGGGCGATGGGTGTGCAATTTGGGCCTCAGTTGGGCCTGGGCCTCGGTGGTGGGCTGTTTACACCTCGGGGGGCCTGGGCGTCAGCAACCGGGCTGCAGGAGGGTTGGACCTGGGGCAGGTTGTTTGGGCCTCAGGGGGCCTGGGTATCAGCAGCTGGGCAGCGGCCAGCTTGGGACTCGGCAGGCGGGATGAGCAGGTTGGGCCTCAGGGGACCTGTGCCTCGGTGACCTGGCTGAGGGCAAGTTGGGCCTCAGGGGCCCTGGGCCTTGGCAACCGGGCTGCACGTGTGGGTTGGGCCCTGAGGGGCCTGGACCTCAGTGACCAGGCTGTGGGTGGCCTTGGCCACAGCAGCATGTGGGCAATTTTGGCCTTGGTTGGGCCTTGGCCTTTGTGACCAGGCTATGGGTGGGTTGAGCCTCGGGCCTTGATTTGGGCCTTGGTTGGGCCTTGGCCTCAGTGGGCGTGTCTGGGCCTTGGGAAGGCCTTGGCCTCGGTGGGCGGGCCTGGGCCTTGGGCGTTCCTGAGCCTTGGTAGCTGGGCAGAGGGCTGGTCTAGGCCAAGGCAGTGGAGGGTGGCAGGTAATGGATGCAGAGAGGTGGCGTCTGTGTCTGATGATGTCAAAAATGCCTCTCTCTGTCTCTCTGTCCCATGGGTACCCTGAATTGCCTGATATCCACACTGATATCCCTCACTATGTCTAGGAGATCCCTTTGGGAGGGCCTATGTCAGCTATTGCGGCTTTGTTTGGCTTTGTCAGTGTATGCTTCCTCTCCTCTGGAAGCACCTGTTTTCTGAACAGGTTTACTCCAGCCCAGGCCTCTAAGCTCTGCAGGGGGTGGAGGCAGTCGCCGGAGTGGGAGCCGAATGCAGGTGGGTGACAGCTCAAACTGCCTGTAATTCCTCAGCAATTTGATTTTTAAAAAAAGCAAGTTCAGAATGTTGAAATATAAGGTCTTATAGCTATGGTAGTGTAGTGGTTACGAATCGGGCTGTGAACCTTAAGGTCAGTGGTTCGAAACTACCAGCCACTCCATAGGAGAAAGATGAGGCTTTCTACTCCCATAAAGATTTACACCCTTGGAAACCCTGTACAGGGTCGCTATGGGTCGGAACCGACTCGACGGCACTTAACATGTTTACTCAAAGGCTATTTGTCCCGCTAGACGGAGGTTTCCTTTATTCGATATTGCCCTTTTTTCCCCCAGAGCCTGTCCTACCTGTGCTGCCTGGTCAGGAAAGCGCCGGAAGTCTCCTCTCCTGTATGATATTTTTGATGTCATCCCACAACTCTTCTGGTTTTTGGCATTTAGTGTCTAATGCATCAAATTTGTTCTTTAGATGATCTCTAAATTCAGGTGGGATATATTCAAGGTCATATTTTGTCTCTCGTGGACATATTTTAACTTTCTTTAGCTTCAGCCTGAATTTGCACATGAGTAGTTGATGGTCTGTTCCACAATCTGTCTCTGGCCTTATTTTGGCTGATGATATGGAGCTTTTTTACCATCTGTTTCCAAGGATGTAGTCAATTTGATTTCTGTGTATTCCATCTTGTGAGTTCCATGAATACAGTCTTTTATGTTGTTTAAGAAAGGTCTTTGCAGTGAAGTCATCATTGGTCTTGCAAAATTCGTTCATGTGATTTCCAGCATTGTTTCTATCACCAAGGCTATATTTTCCAACTACTGATCCTTTCTCTTTATTTGCAACCTTTGATTGGTATGGGAAATTTATACAGTGGCTATCAAAAATGGGGAGCAATAAAGGTATAAAGTAGCCGACTTGCAATATTTCATGGGTGTCTTTAGTTTTAGAATGAAGGGACAAAGGTGAATCTCCACTGACCAGTTTTCTTCTTTTCCAGATGCATCTGGTGAAAGGGGTTGGAGGATGATGCTGATAGGATTTTATGATTTCAATTCTGAGTAATTGTTGTTAGGATTAATTGTGATTGTCACAAATGTATTTGTAGAATACGTGTAATGAAAAGGAGGAGTAGTTGTCTTTCATTTCAGGAACAGAGGATTCTAGGACCATCATCAAGAAAGAATATGATTGGAGCATGGGATCCCTGCCTGGGAAAATGGCCACAGCAGAGAGAATGGCAGAGGTGGTGGCATAGAAAGACAAAGTAGCTATGGACTTTGTACGTTTGTATGGGTACTGGTAGGAGGCTGGCTTGCAGAATGTGCCCTTGGGACATTTAAATATATATATATATTTGTTTTGTTTTGCAAGTGTGTATCAAATATTTTTGCTTTGTTTATTTGTGACTCATAAGTTATAAATGGGTCAGTGTGTTTCCAGTTGTAAGTGTTTTAGTTATATCATGTTAGATACAAGTATGACATTACAACTTTATTTAGAGATTATGGATATATTATATAGGTTTCAAGATAACAAGGGTGAACTCTACTAGTTAGTGTCAATTTGACTAGGCCAGGATTTCCAGAAGTTTGGCAGTTCGCATTTGCTTATTCCCATGGCGATGGGACCTGATACAGGCATAGTTAGCTCTTTGATTAGTGGCTATGAGTAGACTATCAATCAAAAGGATGCTTCCTTGGGGTGTGACCTGTTCCCAATATAATGGACACTTGGGAGGGAATCTCTCTCTCTCTCTTCTACTGGGGACCTGGAACTCTGCAATTGTAAGCAATTTCCTTGAGAATAAACTTCTTTGTATATATATACATATACACATATTTTTCACTGGTTTTGCTTCTCTAGAAAAGTCAGCCTAAGATAATGTCCTTCTCCAGGGACTCAACCCTTCTGATAACATGTCCAAAGTATAAGAGATGAAGTCTTGCCATCTTGGCTTTTAAGGAGCATTCTGGCTTTATTTCTTCCAACACACATTTGTTTGTTCTATGGCAGACCATGGTATTTTCAATATTCTTCTCTAATACCACAACTCAAATGTATCGATGTTTCTGTGATCTTCCTTATTGATTGTCAAACTGTCATGGCTTGGGTCAGATTTACCTAAGTCCTAAAATTGACATCTTTGCTCTTGAACACTTTACAATGTTATGTGCAGCAGATTGCCTAATACAATATGTCATTTGATTTTTTGACTGCTGCTTTCATGAGTGTTGATTGTGAATCCAATCAAAATAAAAGTCTTTGACATCTTCAATCTTTTCTCCATTTATGATGATATTATTTATTGGTACAGTTGTGAGGATTTTTGTTTTCTTTACATTGAAGTATAATCCATATGGAAGGCTGTGGTCTTTGATCTTAATCAGTAAGTAATTTAAATTCTGTTCACTTTCTGCAATCAAGATCATATCCTCTATATATTACAAGTTTTAACTGAGCGCTTCCAATCCTGATGCCATGTTCTTCTTCATATAATCCATTCTTTAACCAGAATTTAAGTAACTGTCATTTTTTTAAGTAGCCATCATTCTTTAAGTAACCAGAATTCTATCAGAAAAGATCATTATAATAAATTACATTATTACAAATAAATACTATGTTATAGTCAGTGCCTAGATATTAGTTTTATTTTATCCTCAAAGAAATTCAATGGGTAAATAATAATACCTTTACTATATGTAAATAAAGGTAAAGGTACCACTTATTGTTGTTGTTGGGTACCCTGGAGTCGGTTCCAACTCATAGTGACCCTGCACAGGGTTTTTGAGGCTGCAAATCTTTATAGGAGCAGAAAGCCTCATCTTTCTCCAGAGGACCAGCTGGCATTTTTGAACTGCTGACCTTGAGGTTAGCAGCCCAATTTGTAATCACTATGCTACCAGAGCTCTAGAAAGTAGATATTTAAGTTCAGTACTGCAAAGTAACATATGTGGATGCATAGAGAAGTGTATGTGGGCTTGTATAATGACTATCATTCTTCATACTATCATCAATTTTCCTGCCAAGACATTGTGCCCATTATAAGACTATACATATAATGTCGTCTTTCAATCTATTTTAAGAGTGCCTTAATTTGTTATTATATTAAATCACCTACCACATAATCAACTTCTATTTTATTTCATTAGGTCCATATGCTTGTATGTGAACATAAACACGAATAAATGGTCTGGAAGGACACAGACTATTTTGATGCAGTGTTCTGTTTTGGTTTTGGTTTATTTTTTATAGAATATGGGGTTAAGTGAAATGAAGGAGATTGAAATATGAGTTAGTAATTTAGTGTGAAAGGAGCCCTGGTGGTGCTGTAGGATAAGCAGTGGACTACTAACTGCAAGGTAGGAAGTTTATACCCATTAGCCACTCCTTGAAGGAAAGATGAGAATTTCTCCTCCCCTGGTGTGGTGCTGTAGGATCAGCACTGGCCTGGAACCAGAAAATCAGCAGCTCAAACCGACCAGCTACTCCTTGGAAACCCTATACAGGGTCACTGTGAGTCAAAACCCACTCAACGGCACTTAACAACAATAGCAACAAAATATTTACAAGCTTGGAAACCCAATATAAGGTCATTATGTGTTGAACCAACTTGATGGCAGTGGGTGGGTGGGTTAATCTGTGTGAAATGTTTTCTTTGTTTGTCTAAGATGCTGTTAGGTTATTAACTCTGTATTCAAAATATACTAAGTTGATAACTGTCATTTTTTAGACATCTTTATTTAGATGTAAAGTTTGGTGCTACACTTTTCAGATTGTCATTTTACTTTTAATGAGTCTTCAATCCTCATCCTGTTTAGTAAGAGCTTCTGCCTTATGTCACCAATAAATATGTTGTTCCCTTATTTCTCCTTTTTAAAATTAAGGGTAGGGTTTACATCAGGTCACATGTAAGGCTTTCATGGTGCTGATATTGTATGATCTGACTTTGATTTTGTTTTAGGGCAATATATACATGACATCGAGATTCTGTGAGGTTAAATGCAAAACCTCATAGCCAGTGTCAATAACAAATTAATGAACACAACTCTGTTGACTCCCTTTTAGGGATTTCTTTAGTAATATACTAGGCAATCATTCCATTCAAAATACTAAAGAAACTTGGGTTTATGTCTGTTTCTCAGTATTGTTTTAAATTAAATTTAAATTGAAGTTTACATATTATTTTAAATGATTTTAAGTTACTGGCATCTGGAATGAGAGATGACATTCAGTGTTTATATTTATTGCCAGATTATATGTACTGTTTGATTCCAAACATTTTTCTCAGTCTCCTTTCCCCACTCTCTCTCTCTCTGTGACAGAATGACAGGAACCTACTGAATAACAGGTGTTTGTGATTTCATGTCTCTTGCCCTGAAGAATTATTGTTGTTATTAAATGCCGTCAAGTTGGTTCCGACCCACAGACCCTGTATGGGGTTTCCAAGCAGTGGTTGTTAAGTTTGAACCACTGATTTTACGGTTCAAACCGATCTTGCAATCCAGTGCATTAACCCGCAGCACCACACCAGGACTTCACCCTGAAGAATAAAGACATCTTAAAGCAAAATGGCAATGCAGTTGATTATTTATCACTGAATAAATGATAAAAGAATAAATGGTAAAATAATGAATAAATGGTAAAAGAAAGTAAAGGAGAAAGTATTACAAGAGGTTTATGAGGTAGATATCCTGGGAGGAATAAATTAAGATGGTAAACATTGCATCTATCTATAATCATATATTTCTTGAGAGTTGTTGTGGAAATTGACAAACCAAAATGAAGACTAATGATTTGATTTAGTAGCAAAAAGGAGATGCTGTTATTGCATAAATAAATGTTTAAATACCATAAAATATAGAAATCAGGAAAATTAAATTGAGGGAAGAGGCAGAAGTTTAAAACAAGTTATATGAAGCCTCACGTGATGGCAAATATTTACATTCTAAGCCTTTCTCCCCCATTATTAACAACCTGATTTTCATCGATGAAAGCAGCTGGCAGAGATTGCTGTACCAGTTATTTGACTTTATCAGGCATTTCTAGCAGATATACTACTTTTATTTTTGCCAGTATTTATATTGTAAATGAGGAGCAACCTATCATAAAATAATGCTAAGAAGATCAAAGGAAGCAATCCCTACTACCAAGCTAAAAATCATTCTGAGAGAATGTTTTTGATTATAGTTAATAATGTAATCAAGTCAGAAACCTGCCTACAAGTTCAAGTTATAACAGAATTACTGCTAATATTACAGGGTAACTAATCTACATTATTATGGCAAGGAAGTTGTAGACCTAAGAAAAGAGAGGGTTAATAAAATATTTGCAAACAGCCATATAGATTTTATTAGTGTGCTGTGTATATATTTTTTAGGAAAACAACCAAGTATTGCAACTGAAATTTAAAAATTGAAGCAGAAAGGGAGAAGCGTAAAAGAGGGTGGGAGAGCAAATAGGCAAATTAAAAAAAAAAAAATTGATTTCATTCTTTAAACACCAATTACCTTTTTGTCCCCTGTAGGAAGGGAAAAATTCTTCTTAATAGCAAAATCATTTTAAGACTTTTCTGTTTCATTTTATATTTAGCAGATTGCAGATTTAGTCATCAGTAGGAAAGAGCCTTACAAACTGACAGACCCGAAATCATGTCCTTTGATTGTAATTGACAGAAAAAGCATTTACGGTAAAGAAAAAAAAATCTTCATCTTTGATTACACTGTGATGTGATTTGGTGACATAATACAGCTGGGAACTTGAGTCAAAAAAGGCAATAATTCATACTTGAGAATTTGACATGATGTGGCCCTTCAGTCTTCTTCATACCAATGTCTCCAGTTACAATAGTATCCTTGATGGCTTCTAGACAAATAGATATACAGTATCTTAGAATTAAAAGTCAAGCAGTTCTAAAATAACATTTCTTAAGGCAATTTTTTATAGTATTAAATGCTTGACAACCCCACATTTGACTGGACTTAAAATTAAAGCTATTCACAAAAACTTAAACATTTTGCTGGTGCACACATACTCCCATTTAAGCAACACTTTCTTAAAATCATAGAAAAGAATTTTTTATGTGCAATAGCTATTTAAAAAGATGCTTTTTTTGGAGCCAGTAAGTGTGAGCCTACATGTCACCCCAACTGCATGAATTGTTGTTAAGTGCTATCAAGTCAGATCCGACCCATAACTGCCCTGTATAGAGTTTCCAAGGAATGGCTGGTGAGCTTGAACCACCGGCAAACAACTTTGCAGTCTAGCACATTAACCCACAGCACTATACCAGGGATCTATCTGTATAAATGTTGTTGTTGTTGAGTGCTGTCAAGTCAGCTCTGATCCATATGGCCCTGTATAGGGTTTCCAAGGAGAGGTTGGTGAGCTTGAACAGCTGACCTTACAGTTCAAACTGACCTTGCAGTCCAGCGCATTAATGCACAGTGCCACACCAGGACTCCATCTGTATGAATGTTGTTGTTGTTAAGTGCCGTTGAGTCGGGTCTGACCCATAGCGACCCTGTACAGGGTTTCCGAGGGTGTAAATCTTTACGGGAGTAGAAAGCCTCATCTTTCTCCCGCGGAGCAGCTGGTAGTTTCGAACCGTTGACCTTAAGGTTCGCAGCCCGATCCGTAACCACTACGCTACCAGAGCTCCTTAGGGGTTTTTAATTTCACTCTCCTCTGACTCATTTATTTTTCAAGTAGGATGTTTCTATCTGTATTAAGGGCACATAATAAAATAGGTGCATATAAAATATGACCACAAATAAAGGTAAGTAAAATATAGCACATCATACTTATTTCCCTGCAAAAATCTTACTTCATTAGAAAAATGTGTTTTAAAGGATTTAGAGTGACTGACATTGAAGTTTATTGACATTATATCATTATTTTTAGTGTCATAATGAAAACAACTTCTCTGTGTTCATTTACAAGTAGCCTCCTAAAACTCAGATCTTTAAAACTCTAAACAAACTAATGAAATGTGTATTTTGTGAAGAAATGAAAAGATATTTGAAAAGATAAAAATGGATTCTATAAAATTGACCTTGTAAATCATCTCTACAGGCATTGTGAAGAGCTTATGTTTATCTCTTGTTATCACGGATCTGTGAGACAACTAGGCCAGCAAATCTATTGCCTAGCAATAATTGTTATAGATTAAGAAAAGATCTTGAGTATTAGGAATTTTTGTATATGTGTTTGTAGCCATATGAAAAATTAAATATATATCTACAAGAGGATGACTTGTGTTAGAGTTATTTTTCCAAAGGAAGATTATGAATTGTCAGTGTGTAATGATATTTATATATGTAAATCAAATATTTTAATCTGCAAGTTAATTGTATCTAGAAATGTCAGACTAATTATAAACTCCTATGCTGTAGTTACCTGAATGCCCCAAATTTGTTTAAAATGAAAAGATTCAATCAGTAGGTGGTTATTTCAGTTATCACATATGGATTCTATTAACCATACCTTCAAGCATAAAGTATATACCACCTTTACAAATACAGGTGCAAGCTGAAAAGCTGTTCAATATTCCATGAAAAACAGTTCTACTGTTCTTCCAGTTCAGCTCAGATTTCCAAATTACCTTGTTGTCAGTGAATTACAAGAGCATAAACCTCAGGAAAACAATAAATGGAACCTATATAAAACCTATATAAAACAATAAAAGGATGTTGTAAGACAGATAATATTTATAGGCATTTTTATAATTATTTCCCCCCCATACCCTCATGTTGTCTTTAGATGTCATCAAGTTGGTTGTGGCTCATAAAGACATATTTTGCAGAACAGAATGAAACAGGATGTACCATCCTCAAAATTGTTGTTACACTTGAGCCCATTGCTGCTGCCACCATGCTAATCCATCCCACTGGGGGGCCTTCTTCTTGTCTATGTTGTTGTTGTGGTTAGGTGTCATCAAGTGGGTACTGACTCATAATGACCCTATGTACAACAGAAAGAAATACTGCCTGATCCTGGGCCAACCTCACGATTGTTGCCACGCTTGAGCCCATTGATGCTGCTGCTTTGCCAATTCATCTCACTGGGGGTCTTCCTCTTTTTCTCTGACCCTCCATCTTACCAAACATGATATCCTTCTCCAGAGACTGGTACCTCCTGAGAATATGTCCGAAGTATAAGAGAATAAGTTTGCCCATCCTGCTTCCAAGGCTGCACTTCTTCCAACACAGATCTGTTGGTTCTTTAGGCAGCCCGTGGCACTTTCAGTATTTTTGTCCAACACCATAAGTCAAATGTATCACTTTTTCTACAGTCTTCTGTATTCACTGTCCAACTTTTGCATGCATATGATATTATTGAAAATACCATGGCTTGGTCAGGCGCACCTCAGTCCTCAAGCTGACATCTTTGCTCTTCAACACTTTAAAAAGGTCCTGTGCAGCAGATTTGCCTAATGCAATACATCGTTTGGTTTCTTGACTGCTGCTCCCGTGAGTGTTTATAGTTGATCCAAGAAGAACAAAGTCCTTGACAACTTCAATCTTTTCTCCATTGATAAGAATGTTGTTTATTGGCCCAGTAGTGAGGATTTTTGCTTTCTTTACATTGAGATGCAATCTATACCGAAGGCTGTGCTCTTTGATCTTCATCAGTAAATATTTTAAGTCTTCACATTCAGCAAGCAAGGTTGTATCATCTGCATATCGCAAGTTGTTAATAAGTCTTCCTCAAATCCTGAATCCTGATGCCATGTTTTGTGTGTGTGTGTGTTTTCATAGAACCCAGCTACTCAGATTATTTGCTAGGCATACAGGTTGAATAAGTAAGGTGAAAGTATACAAGCCTGTCGCACACCTTTCTTAATTTAAACCATTCAGTGTTCCCATGTTCTGTTCGAACAACTACTTCGGGGTCCATGTACAGATTCCTCATGAGCACAATTAAGTGTCTGGAATACTCATACTTTGCAATGTTGTCCATAGCTTGTCATGACCCACACAATTGAAAGCCTTTGTGTAGTCAATAAAGCACAGGTAAACACATTTCTGGTATTCTCTGCTTTCAGCCAAGATCCATCGGACATGAACAATGATATTCCTCATTCCATGTCCTCTTTTGAATCTGGCTTGAGCTTCTGGAAGTTCTCTGTCAATGTATGCTTGCAGCCATTTCTGTATTACCTTTATATAACTTTACTCCCATGGGATTTCAAAGATATTGTCTGATGATTCCCTCATTCCATTGGGTTACCTTTCTTTGGTTTGGGCACAAATATGGATCTTTTCCAATCAGTTGGACAGATAGTTGTCTTCCAAATTTCTTGGCAGAGATGAGTGAGTGCCTGCAGTGCCGCTTCATCTTCTTGAAAGATTTCAGTTTTTATTCTCTCAATTCCTAGTGCCTTGTTCTTTGCCAATTCCTTCAATGCACCTAGGATTTCTTCCTTCAGTATCATTGGCTCTTGATCATATGCTACCTCTTGAAATGGTTGAATATTAATTATTTGCTTTTGGTACAGTGACTCTGTGTATTCCTTACATCTTCTTTTGGTACTTTCTGCATCATTCCATAATTTGCCCGCCCTTCAATAACAAAAGTTGAGGCTTGAATTTTTTCTTCTGTTCCCCCAGCTTGAGAAATACTGAGCGTGTTCTTACTTTTTGGTTTTCTGACTCCGGATCTTTGCATGTTTTGTTGTAATATTTTACTTTGTCTTCTTGAGCTGACCTTTGAAATTTTCGGTTCAGATCTTGGACGTCCTCATTTCTTCATTTGCTTTAGGATCTCTATGCTGGAGAACAAGTTTCAGCATCTGTTTTGACATCCATTTTGATGTTTTCCTTCTGTTTTGTCTTCTTAATGACTTTTTGCTTTCTTCATGTATGATGTTCTTGATGTCATCCCACAACTCTTCTGATCTTTGGTCTTTAGTGTTTAATTTATCAAATCTGTTCTTCAGATGATCTCTAAATTCAGGTGGGATATATTCAAGGTCATTATTTGTCTCTTGTGGACTTGGTTTCATTTTCTTCAGCTTCAGTTCGAATTTGCATATGAGTAATTGATGGTTTGTTCCACAATCTGCCCTTGGCCTTGTTTTGACTGATAGTATAGGGCTTTTTCCATCTTGTCCATTGTACTTACAATATTCTTTTGCAACATCAAAACTCAAATGCATTAATTCTTCTATAGTCTTTCTTATTCATAGTACAACTTTCACATGCATATAAGCCTATTGAAAATACCATGGCTGGGTCATGTGCTCCTTGGTCCTCAAACTTTTCTCTTAAATACTTTAAAGTTGTTTTCTTTGCAGCAGATTTGCCTAATGGAATATGCTTTTTGATTTCATAGCTGATGCTGTCATGAGTGTTGCTTGTGGATTCATGCAAAATGAAGTCTTGTACAGCTTCAATATTTTCTCCATTTATCATGATATTATTTATTGGTCCAGTGTTGAGTATCTTTTTTTTTTTTTTTTTACTGTTAAGAAGTCTTCCTCCTGTCCAACTGTCACATTCTAGTTTCTCAGATTTGCTCAGTATACAGATTGAATAATTGAATAAATATGGTGAAAAAATACAACCCTGATACATACCTTTCCTGATTTTAAACCATTCGACATCTCCTTGTTCTGTTCAAATGACTGGCTCTTGGTCTTTGTATAGGTTCTTCAAGAGCACAATTAAGTGTTATGTTGTACTCAATGCTTTGCAGTGTTATGCATAGCTTGTCATGATGCACATAGTCAAAAACCTTTGCATAGTCAATAAAGCACAAGTAAACATATTTCTGGTATATTCTCTTTTAGCCAACATCCATCTTATAGCAGGAATAATATTCCAGTCTCCATGACCACTTTGGAATCTGGCAGTTCTCTGTGGATGTACTGTTGCAGTCATTCCTGTAGTATCTTTAGCCAAAGTTTACTTACATGCGATATTACTTATATTGTTTGATGATTTCTACATTTCACTGGTTCACCTCTTTTTGGAATGGGCACAAATATGAGTCTCTTCCAATTGGTTGACCAGGTAGCTCTCTTCCAAATTTCTTGGCATAGTTGAGTGAGTGTCTTCAGTGGTGTATTACTTTGTTGAAAGATTTCAATTTATATTCAATAAATACCTACAGCATTGTTTTTCACTAGTGCCTTCAGTACACCTTGGATTTCTTACTTTAGTACCATTGGTTCTTCAGAGTACTTTCAATTCTTGATGTACTACTTCTTGAAATGGTTGAACACCAGCCATTTCTTTTTGCTACAGAACTCTCTGTATTCCTTCCATGTTGTTGTTAAGTGCCATCGAGTCAGTTCCAACAATTATCAACCCTGTGTAGGGTTTCTGAGGAGGGGCTGGTTGGTGGGTTTGAACTGCTGATCATGTAGTTAGCAGTCAAGTGCTTATACTGCAACACCACAACAGGAAAAAACTTATATTTTGTTTGCATCAAAATTTGTCTTTATTTCCAGTAAAACCTTGAGCCTCTTTTTTTTCCTTTCTTTGTTTACTCAGAAGTTTTGGGGTTTTTTTTTGTTCTGTTTTTGTATAATTTATTCATTTATTTATATTTGTATATAAATGAAAAAAATATATTTATTCATTTATTTACATGTATGGGATCATATGAAAATTTCAAGACATGATTGGCATTTACTGTCAGTTCATGTCCAGCAATAGGCTAGTATTGTCTTCATTCTTTTACATAACAGAAAAATGCTAGTTAGTCTTTTTGTTAATGCTCATTTATATACCCATTTGCGTACCTGTGTATATTGTGGTCCCCAACATTTTGAGGAAAAATGGGGATAGTGGTTTATTTTGTTGGAACCCCAACATTTCATTTTGTATATAACCAGTTTCATTAAGAAAATAATATTTTGCTGAAACAATGTGAATTTTCTTTTAAAATTCATATAGACTGTCAATTTCTTACTCCATTTGGTTGGAGGACTGATGTGATGCTGTAGGATAAGCATTCAATTGCTAACTGCAAGGTTGGTAACTCAAACCTATCAGCTACTCCTGAAAAACCATACGGTCTCCATGAGCTGGAAGAAAGGTGATGACACTTAAGAGCAACAAAAACAACTCCAATTGGTTAGTACTATAAATCATTTGATCCCGGCCATGGGACTGTAGGAAAATAATTGACCTGTGAATCACGTTGACTAAAGGTTGACATTTCAAATACAACACCTCTCTCAGATGCCCTATAAAGGGTATCTAAGAGTTGGAACTAGCTCAACAGCTTACAGCAACAACATGAACAATAAATCATTTGTCCAATAGGGAAATTCACAGACAAATCTTATTAGTTTTTTTTTTTTTTCTCGTTATCACTTTTCAATATTTTTATTGTTGAGAGAATACACAGCAGAATATAAACCAATTCAACAATTATGATATGTATAACTTAGTGAAAGTGAGTAATTCTTTGTTATGCAACAGTTCTCATCCACTTTTTACAACTTTTTACACCCCTATTAACATAAACGCTGTTCTCTATATGTTTCTTATCTAACTTTTGAGTGGTTGTTGTCAATTTGATCCCATATAGATAGTTCTTAAAAGGATAGAATGCTCAAGGAAGATATTCTTACTTTGTTGTTGCTGTTAGGTGCCAAGGAGCCAGTATCAACTCATAGCCATGCTACACAGAATAGAATGAAACTCTGCTCCGTCCTGCCACAACCTCACAATTGTTGCTAAGCCTGAGACAATTGCTGCTGCCACTGTGCTAATCCATCGCATTGGGGGTCTTTCTCTTTTTCTACAGCTCTCTACCTTACCAAACATGATATCCTTCTTCAGGGACTTGCCCCTCCTTATAATATATCTAAAATGTGAGAGACTAAGTCTGGCCATCCTGGCTTCCAAGGAGCATTCTGGCTGTACTTCCAAAGCATATTGGTTTGCTTTTTTGGCAGTCCATGTTGTTGTTGTGAGGTGTCATCGAGTTGATACCAACTCATAGTGACCCTATGTACAACAGAACGAAACACTGTCTGAACTGGGCCAACCTCACAATTATTACCATGCTTGAGCCCATTGATGTTGCCACTTTGCCAATCCATCTCGCTGGGGCTCTCCCTCTTTTTCTCTGACCTTCCACCTTACCAAACATGATATCCTTTTCCAGCAACTGGTCCCTCGTGACAATATGTCCAAAGTAAGAGAGATGAAGTTTGTCCATCCTGGCCTCCAAGGAGCACTCTGGCTGCACTTCTTCCAACACAGATCTGTTGGTTCTTTTGGCAGCCTATGGCACTTTCAATATTCTCCTTCAACACCATAAATCAAATCTGACATCAGCATCAGCATCTGACATTAGTATTGATAACCCTCCTTCCATGTCCTCTTCTGAATCTGGTTTGAAACTCTGGAAGTTCTCTCTAAATATATGGTTGCAGCCACTACTGTATTATCTTTAGCAAAATTCTTCTTGCATGTGATATTAATGATATTGTTTGATGATTTCCTCATTCTGTTGGGTCACCTCTCTTTGGAATGGGTACAATTATGGATCTTTAAAAAGTCAGTTGTACAGGCAGTTGTCTTCCAAATTTCTTGGCATAGAGTGAGTGCCTCCAGAGTTGCATCAGTTTGCTGAAAGATTTCGATTTGCATTCCATCAATTCCTGGTGCCTTGTTCTTTGCTAATGCCTTCAGTGCACCTTGGATTTCTTCCTTCAGTATCATTGGCTCTTGATCCTATATTATCACTTGAGATGGTTGAATATCGACCATTTTGTTTTGGTACAGTGACTCTGTGTATTTTTGATACTTTCTGCATCATACATTATTTTGCCCATAGAATCCTTCAGTATTGTAAATTAAGCCTTGAACTTTTTCTTCAGTTTTTTTCAGCTTGACAAATGTTGAGTGTGTTCGTCCCTTTTGGTGTTCTAACTCCAGGTCTTTGCACATTGCATTATAACATTTGAATTTGTCTTCTTAAGTGATCATTTGAAAATTTCTGTTGAGCTCTTTCATCTCCCAATTTTTTCCATTTCAACATTTCTATGCAGTAAGTATCAGAGTCTCTTCTGATATCCATTTTGGTTTTTCTATCTTTCTTGTCTTTTTTATGACCCTTTGCTTTCTTCCTGTATGATGTTCTTGATGTATGATGTTCTTGATGTATGATGTTTCTTCCTGTATGATATTCTGGTCTTTGGTCTTTAGCATCTAGATGATCTCTAAATTCAGATGGGAAATGATCAAGATCATAGTTTGTCTTTCATAGACTTCTTTTAATTTTCTTCAATTTCAGCCTGAACTTGCATATGAGCTATTGATGATCTGTTCCACACTCTCACCCTGGCCTTTTTTGACAGATGATATGGATGATCTTTTCCACCATCTCTTTCCGCATATGTAGTCAATTTGATTTCTTTGTATTCCAGCTGGCGAGGTCCATGGGTATACTTGTCTTTTATGTTCTTTTTTTTTTTTTTAAAGGTATTTAAAATGAAGAAATCGTTGGTCTTGCAAAATTCTATTGTGTGATCTGCAGCATTGTTTTTCTCATCAAGGCCATATTTTTCCAACTACTGATCCTTCCTTTTTGTTTCCAACATTTACATTCTATTTACCATCCATCTTCATGGTATGTTTGATCAATTTCAGGCTGAAGAAGTTGGTAAAACTCTTTAATCTCATAAAAAAAAAAAAGTACGATGCTCAAGGAAGACATTCTTACTAGCTACATTATGCAATTATTTGGTTTTAAGAAGACTTCAGGAAGTATTTTTGGCTTTAGGTTTAAGGTAAACATATTATCATAAGGCAATAGTTTCAGGAGTTTATACAGCCTCCAGAAAGTCTGACTTGTATGATAATTTGAAATTTTCTCTGTTGATCAGAATTCTTCTATGGAATCTTTGATCAAAACATTCAGTGATGGTACCTCGGCACCATACATTTCTTCTGGTCTTATTACAAAGAAGGCCGTTTTTACATGGAAGTGATTGTCCATACATTCTACTTCTTTTATTTGTGACTCTCCTTTTTCCTCTTGCTCCAAGTAGGGAGGGTGAAAGCAGAAGTAATTGTTCATAAAACACTGATTTTCAATTGAGAAGTGTGAGTATTCCAGAACACTTAATTGTACTTCTGAAAAATCTGTACCTGGACCAAGAAGCAGTTGTTCGAACAGAGCATGGGAACACTGAATGTTTTAAAATTGGGAAAAGTGTGCGATAAGGTTGTGTTCTTTCACCATACTTATTCAACCTGTATGCTGAGCAAATAATACGAGAAGCTGGGTTCTGTGAAGAAAAACGTGGTGTCAGGATTGGAGAAAGACTCATTAACAACCTGCGATATGCCGATGATACAACCTTGCATGCTGAAAGCGAAGAGGACTTGAAACATTTACCTATGAAGATCAAAGAGCACAGCCTTCGGTATGGATTGCATCTCAATGTCAAGAAAACAAAAATCCCCACCACTGGACCAATAAACAATATTCTTATCAATGGAGAAAAGATTGAAGTTGTCAAGGACTTCATTCTTCTTGGATTAACTATCAACACTCGCGGAAGCAGCAGTCAAGAGATCAGACGATGTATTGCATTGGGCAAATCTGCTGCACAGGAACTTTTTAAAGTATTGAAGAGCAGAGATGTCAGCTTGAGGACTAAGGTGTGCCTGACCCAGGCCATGGTGTTTTCAATAGCCTCATATGGATGAGAAAGCTGGACAGTGAATAAGGAAGATCGTAGAAGAATTGATGCCTTTGAGTTGTGGTGTTGGAGGAGACTACTGAAAGTGCCATGGACTGCCAAAAGAACCAATAGATCTGTTTTGGAAGAAGTGCAGCCAGAGTGCTCCTTGGAGGCCAGGATGGCTAAGCTTTGTCTCTCCTACTTTGGACATATTGTCGGAGGAAACAGTCGCTGGAGAAGGATGTCATGCTGGGTAAGGTGGAGGGTCAGAGAAAACGAGGAAGACCCCTAATGAGATGGATTGGCCAGGTGGCATCATTGATGCACTCAAGTATGGCAGCGGTAGTGAGGTTGGCCCAGGATCAGACATTGTTTCATTCTGCATGCATGGGGTCTCTATGAGTTGGTTCCGACTCGATGGCACCTGACAACAACAACAACAAGGCTAGGATTGCAAAGTGATTGATGTAATTGCTGTCAACAAGTTGTTTATCTGTAAAAACTTGAACTAGCAAAAGTTGTATGATGGATATATGTACAACACCACCAAAAGAGAGCAGTTGTTAAAACTGCTTATGCATAAACAAACATTTCATGGAATTTGATTTCTTGGTTTGGGGATTTAGGGTCAGTTCATTGTTAAATGTTAAATGTCCTAATATTTTGTTTATTGTTTTCATTCTATCTCTTAGCTCATTGAGTAGTGCCTGGGATCTTAAGAGTTTGCAAGTGTTTATCCAAGGTATAGCAATTGTTCTTTACAGAAGTTCTTTGAAAATAGTATCTGGTGACTTATTACACCAAACACTTATCCAAATTTATACTTTAGTTCTCTGTCCACAAGGTGGTAATCTATCATGAAAAGATAGTTTGGAGGAGACCAAGGAGACTTAGATTGATGAAACATTTTGTTTATGTAGAAACATCCTTCACAAAACTATTTATCTGTGTTTTCCAGATTCCGTCAGATAAAAATAGTGAAATTATCAAAATATTTATTTCAATATTCCTGTTTACACATAGCAAAAAGCAATTGCATTACTATAGGGAATCATTTAAACTTTATTATTGTTTGCATAGTTTTGCTCATATTTCTTTTTTATTAATTAATTAATTTATTTATTTTAGCTTCTAAATATTTTATTTCACCAACCTAGTTTTTTTGTTACAAACTTCTACCTTTATAATTGTGACAGTCGTGATTAGTCATGATAACAATTATTCACTATTGAATCTTACGAATCTTAT
>NW_006408792.1:560527-574750 GCF_000296735.1 Chrysochloris asiatica | reverse complement strand
TTGAGCTTCTTGAATGCTTATCTTTTCACTTTTCAGGATGTTAGGAAAAATTTCTTCCCGAAGCTCTTCAACTATCTCCTCTGTGGACTTGTGTGATTGTTTCTGTTCTGGAATGCCAATAATT
Source organism: Chrysochloris asiatica (assembly GCF_000296735.1). Classification (NCBI taxonomy): domain Eukaryota; kingdom Metazoa; phylum Chordata; class Mammalia; order Afrosoricida; family Chrysochloridae; genus Chrysochloris; species Chrysochloris asiatica. Next base: position 574,626 of record NW_006408792.1, on the reverse strand, counting down.
TTTATGTCATTCTTCTTCATGTTGTCCAACATGAATCTTAAGCATTCAGATTTTTTAAATCCTTTTTTTGTATTTGCTCTTATATCTTAGTAGTGTTGAGAGATTTATCTTCTAGCTCACTAGTTCTGGCTTCAATCTCTTCAATTCTACTCCTTTGCCCTTTCAGTGTATTGTCCATTTCTATATTCTATTATTAATCATATGGACATCTTTCTGTAGTTTTTGGAATGGTTTCCAATGCTGTATTTATCTTATTTGATTGTTCCTGTAGCACTTTCCTGACTTCTTCCTTATTTTTCTCAACTCCATTGTATAGTGTTTTAATACATTTTATAATAATTTTTCTGAATTTCTTCTCCAGCATTTCCAAAGCCTGTCCACCACCCAGTATGGAGTGTAGGTCTACTTCAGGCTCATTTGCCTCAGTCACTTTATCTCGTTTCTGGACATGTGCAGATATGTGGCCTTAATACTTAGATGGGTATGTGTTTTGGTATTTTTTATGCTTTCTGATTGCCTTCACGTAGCTGTGATCAGGAAATGGGCTTCCCTTTTCACTCTTCTTCTTAAGAAATTCCAAGATGCCACTATTGGTCATTGTGACATAATTTAGGATTTAATTTTCAGCCTATTTCCTTTTTTGTCTGCTTGTCCCACTCCACAATCCCTATTCTGGCCTTTTTTCTAGTTATAAACACTTCAGGGCAGGCTGTGGCCATTTGGTTTTAAGTGGAAACTGTCTCTTTAAGTTTTGAGGAGATCTGTGCACATGCATAGTAGAACCCTCCAAGGGTGGGGCTGGGGTGTCCACTAGTTCAGGCACCCCTATAGTCACCAGAATGGAGGTATACAGACAGCAAGGGACCAATGAACAGATACCAAAAGAAAAGAATGTCCACACCTTTATCTCTGCGGTTGTGTCTGGCATCCGTGGCTGCTCTGATCCTTCCCCCGCTTGGTCTCATCCAAGATGGTGGCTCCTAGAGCAGCTGAGTGTCTTGAATTAGAAAGCAACGGATTTCTTGCTTCTGCTACAAATTTTCCTAGCTGTATGCCTTCCAACCTTCTGAATATTCTTTTATATGTGGTTCAGAGTTCTGGGGTCATCCCCTGAGCCTGCTTGGTCCTGTATTCTGTGTTGTTGCTAACGGAGCTCATATTGCCCTTCCACCTGATTCGCCATCTTGTTTGTTCTCTCATCTTTCTTTAAAACTTCATTTCATATGGATAAATATTAATGTACAATGTACAAAATAAAGAAATTCATTTACTGTCATATTTGTGATTTCTAGTTGTTGAAGTTTTAATTAGTATATTTAAGGGGGAGAATAGATCCTCAGTCTTTTATTATCTTTAATTTTCTAACTATTTACAGGTAGTCAGTATTTTTTTGGGAACATTTTCTTCAAGTTAGAATCCACAATTTTTTATCAATATTTTGAAAACTTGTTACATATGAGTGTTCTAGAGAAGCAAAACCAGTGAAACATATATGTATGTATAAAGAGAAGTTTATTATCAAGGAAATGGCTAGCAATTGCAGGGCTCCAACTGGCTGTAACAATTAGCACTAACCTGGCAGCAATTGTGAGTATGGTGGAGGTCTAGACAGTGGTTCCTTCTGTTGTACATAGGGTCACTGTGAGTTAGAACTGACTCAATGACACATAGCCATAACAAATTGTCTTTATAATCAGATTTCAGGGAAAAAGTTAAAATAGAGATAAAAACATGAATACAAAACCATGACTTGAGACATTTTACAATAGGTAAATACTGAATGCAATATTAAATATATTTTGACATATGGAAATATGGATGAGTATGTGTTTAAGCAGAGTCCTGATGTGTAGAGTAAGCACTGGACTACTAACTGCAAAGTCAGTGCTTCAAATTAACCAACCATTCCTTGGAAACTCTGTATTGTGGTGCTATGAGTCAGAACGTACTTGACATATTTAGCAATAACAGCAACATGTTCATATGAAATAGGTAAATTATTTATGAACTTGGACCTAGGACTATGCTATTATTGAAATATATTTCAATCCATCTTGAAAATTATATTGTTATTTTTCTCAGATATATTTAATTTCATGATGCCATTTTCTTTCTAAAAATATAAAATCCTGAAAAGCTCACAAATGAACCTAGGTTTCAGTATAATTTTGTCACAGAATATAAATTGTCCTATTTCTAGATTTCTATATCTTTTTAACTAACTTAATGCTGACAAGTAATAGTTGGTTCCAGTAGTATTTACTTTTAAGCTACTTTAAAAATAAGTTGCTGAAAATTTTTAAAAAGTAAGTTATGGTTGCAAAAATGAAATCCTTAAAATTAACATTTGAATGATAAGCAATTTAGGGGATAATTATGGTTCACACTCTGCATTCAGTGCATTTTGATATATGGCTAATTACTCCTGGAAATATCCTTTAGTTGGATTTTTGTAACAACAATAACAATTTATTGCAAAATTAATTCCTTGGCACAATTTAACATTTAGTGATGTGAAGTCAAAGTGAATTGATTTTATTGCAGACCACTTGTGCTCTGGTTTCCTATGCTTAAGTACTAATTGGTTATTATAGGTCACTTTAGAACTTAGTTTAAAAATAAATTAAATTGGTTGCAAGGTGCATTTAGGAGAAATAGCTTGATCTTTTCATCTCATGGGGTTTTATTTAAATAAAAAATGGTAAAGTAATGCAATCATCTTTGGTTATAAAAGTGATGGATGAATTGAAAACATTTTTGAATCAGGTCAATGGTACTGATGATTAGTACATTGTTAATCAAGTTCCTCAGATTGCTATCAAAAGCTTTAGCTCTTTTGCTTAGGCTGGTGAGAGGATCATGAATATGAAAGAGATTCAAATCCTTGTGCTCTCATGTAATATGGAGTGCCAAAATGAAAAGACTAAATGAGGGTAGACTGTGACTCTATATACTGATATATCTCTTAAATAAAAAGGAATGCCTAATCAATTTCTTTGCTCATCTATAGCAACTATCTAGAATTTTATATTTCCATAGTCTATTTCTTAATCACTTTGACAAACTAATGGTCATGGTGTGTGGAATGCATATTTTTTAAAGAAAAAGTATACTTAATGGTTAATTGGTAATAACTAGAAATTGAAATAACACACCAATTAAACAGTAAGATAAATGCATTTACATAGCTTAAATTTCTCAGAGTATGAGCCCTAATATGTTATGCAGGTGAATAATGAGTGTGTCCTGAGAAATGTTTTCTTGAATAGAGATCTGAACATAAAGCATTTTATATGATTATTTAGCAACAGTACCTTTGCTTTAAAAGCTATAATATTAAACACATGTTACTGTATGTTAGAAAAGTGTTGTTTGGTTTTACTTAGTACTAAAAGCAGAATTTTAATTTTAAATAGAAATGAAAAGAGAAATTCCATTGACATCTCTTAATATTTAATTTAGGGCATATATCACTCTTAGAGGAGCACTGGAGGCACAGTGGATTTTGTGTTGGGATGCTAATCACAAAGTCAGCAGTTCAAATCCGCCAGCTACTCCACAGCAAAAAGATGAGGCTTTCTGCTTCCATAAAGATTTGCAGCCTCAGACACTCTATACAGGATAGTTATGCATCAGAACCGACTCAGCGACACACAACCAATACTACCACCACAAGTCGTAGAGTTTAATTTTTTTTTTCAGCATGAATATCTAAGTTTGCAATGAATTATAAAATGTTCATAATATTAAAGCATTGCATGTTCAGACTATATTAATTTATAGTAAAGTTCAATAATTACATTATATTTTAAGAGCTTAATTTTATATAGATTATTATTGAATTGAATATTGAAAATTAATATATTCATCTAATGAGTATATCTTTTTTGAAAATGGTAATACAATCCTTTTATAATCTACCAACTCAGTCATGATTAGTTTTTTGTGTTAGTTGATTGCCTATTATAAAGAGGAAATTAGATTTAATGATAGACTGAGATCTAAAAGAACAGAATTCTAAGGGAAAATATATTTTAGAATAAGGTAAGATCTGACAATGACAAGCTTCCTAGAAAGAGTTGTTGTTAAGTGCCGTCAAGTCAGTTCCAACTCATAGCAACCCTTTATAGGGTTCCCAAGGGGAGACTGATGAGTTTGAACCGCAGACCACGTGGTTCAAACCGACCTTGCGGTCCAATGCTTTATCCCATGGTGCCACACCAGGATTCCTACAGTTAGCACTCATGAAAGTATAAGGGTGATCCTGAATAGTATAGAAATGAGCAGCCAGTGCAGTTATCTGGTGTTTGATGTTTAAAATTCAGGGGGATGGAGTGGTTTTGTAAAGCAGAGATTTCAAAAATTCTCTATGTCTAACTTTGTAAATAGATGCTGCCTGTTAATACACTCATATTCACTTCCATGTAGTCATAAAAATCAACATTTGAGAATGACCAAATATCAAATTTTTCATTAGTAGCCTAAAGACTGCAGGAAAATGGTGAAGAATCTCTTAAAATTTGAGTATTCATGGAAACAAAATGGTAGAAATGTTGAGATGTGATAGAATTTGAGAAACCATTTGTCTAAATATCTTTTTGTTTTTCAGATAAAAAGAACAATATCCTAACAAGTTAAACATCTTGTTCACTTTAATTAATTTTAGGGTTAGGATTGAAATAAAGTCATCCAGATTTCCCATCCAATCTAAGCTTTTACCTTAATATGTAACCATCACAACTTTAGAACAAGACAAGGAGTTAAAAATATACAAATATATAATTAGAGACTATATGTAAATGCTCTCAGGAAAGGTATTAACTATGTTGTTGTTAAGTGCCAGTCAAGTCGGTTCCAACTCATAGCAACCCTGTATAAGGTTTCCAAGGTGTGGCTGGTGAGCTGGATCCACAGATCTTGTGGTTCAAACTGACTTTGCAATCCAGTGCGTTATCCTGCAATGCCACACCAGGGCTCCTTTAACTATATGTGGGATCTATAAAAGTTAATGGAAAAATGGAATAGAAAGATAATGGAATTTTTCCGTAAATTTTTGGAAGCCCCGTCATATGAAAGAATTCAGCAAAAGGACTAGTTATATATTGGTGGGTTCTAAGATTACTAAAGATTTCACTAAGAAAATGGTATTTAAGTCAAAACTTGAGATGAGCTGCAAGATACGAAGAATGACATGGAAGAATGGCTCAGGGTGTAAGAAAACTACACAGAAGTTCTATTTTACATACATGGGATCAACATGAGTTATAATAGATTTGGTTGCAACTAACAGTATCAAGGAATAAAATGTGATGAATTGGAGATAGTGAATGTTAACAGGGTATTAATTGGGAAAATCTGTAGGATAAGCACTGGATTGATACCCAAATGACAGCAGCTCAAACTTACTAGATACTCCCTGGAAATACTTTACAGGGCCACTATGAAACAGAACCAACTTGTTGGCACTTAGCAACAACAACAGTTTTAAGGTGAGAAGAGAAATAAAATAGAAAAATAACTGTACAGTGATAAAAATAATTTTTCTTAATATAAAAGATTGCAAATTATGTGTGGATGCTAAGGATAATGACTCAAAGAGATAGTAGAAAAGGAGAGAATGAACAGCTTCTGAGAGTGAATAATTGACAAATGGAGGACTCCAAGAAGACACTAAGGGAAGGATTACTTTGATAATATGGGAGGCATTATTATATTATAATAACAAAGAAGGAAAGAATGGGTTTAAATTTAGATATATTTATGTGGGGAAAAGATGATGTCTGCAATTGCTTTTATTTTCTTAATGAAGAGTATGATAAGAATGTTGCTGATTATAAGAGAACAAAGGGAAATCGAACATTGAATAAAAGTGAAATTGTATTTATAAAGAGAATAACAAACTGATAAGATTGCTAGACAATTGCAGGACAGCTAATTATTTGCTAGGACACTTCTAGTAATATTCCTCTATTCTGTGTTGTATTGTAAATCCTAACCTCTATGTCTGTGATAATGGAGAAGACCATTTTGAAATGATTTGTTGATGAGGCAGGATTAAGGTGGGAATAAAGATTAAGGCCCACCACTTGTCCGTCAGTTTGTCATATTGTAGTGACGTCCATGGTGATGTGATGCTTGAAGCTATGCCACCAGTATTTAAAATACCAACAGGATCACCCATGGTTGTTGTTGTTAAGTAACGCGGAGTTGGTTCTGACTCATAGTGACCCTGCACAAGGTTTCCAAGGCTGTGAATCTTTATGGGAGCAGAATGCCTTATCTTTCTCCCACGGAACCGCTGGTAGTTTTGAACTGCTGACCTTGAGGTTAGCAGCCTATTTCGTAAACACTACGCTACCAGAGCTCCTTGTCACCCATGGTAGACAGGTTTAAATGGAGCTTACAGACTGAGGTAGAATAGAAAGAAGGAGAGGCAGACTACTTCTGAATTGTTAGTCATTGAAAATCTTATGAATAGGAGCAGAATATTGTCAGATCTAGTGATGGAAGATGAACATATTTAAAATAGTAGTGTAGTATTATCAGATATAGTATTGGAAAATGAACCCCTCAGGTTGGAAGGCACTCAAAATATGACTGGGGAAGAGCTGCCTCCTCAAAGTAGAATTGGCTCTAATGATGACTCTAATGATGAGTGAAGCTTTAAGGACCTTCATTTTCTGATAGAGCACAACTCAAAATGAGGAGAAACAGCTGAAAATATTCATTAATAATCAATCATGGAATGTACAAAATAAGAATCTAGTAAAATTGACAGTAGTAAAAAATGAAATGGAATGCATAAAGATTGCTATCCTAGGTCATAGTGAGCCAAAGTGAACTGCTATTGACCATTTTGAATCAGAAAGCATATATGGTTCACTACGCTGGAAATGATAAATTGAAGAGGAATGAAAGCACATGCTATTTTGAAATACAATGCTGCTGTGTAGGATAATACGAATACACCTATAAGGAAGAATGTGGCACTGCAAGTTAATGCTCTGGACTGCAAAGTTGGTTTTAACCATAAGATCAGACGTTTAAGCTCACCAGCTGCTCCTCAAAAATCCTACACAGGTACACTTTGAGTCAGAACAGACTCTGTGGTGCTTAACAAAAACAACATAAGGAAGAGCAGTTAATACCAGTATTGCTTAAATTTATGCACCAACAACTAAAGATTATGATAATGAAATTAAGTTCTACCAACTTCGTCTGTCAGAAATTGATTAAATATACAATCAAGATGTATTGATAATTACAGGTGATTGGAATGCAAAAGTTGGAGACAAAAAGGAAGGATCCAATAGTTGTTAAACATGCATGACATTGGGATAGAAATGATGCTGGAAATCACATGTTAGAATTTCACAAGACCAATGACTTATTCATTGCAAGTACCTGTTTTAAACAACCTAAAAGATAACTATACACATGGACCTCACCAGATGGGACACATGGGTATGAAATTCATTACATCTATTGGAAGAGACTGGAAAACTCAATATCATCAGCTAAAACAAGGCAAGGAAGAAAGTGTATAACAGACAGATCATCAATTGCTCATATGCAAAGTACAGGCTAAGGAGCTCTGGTAGTGTAGTGGTTACTAATCAGGCTGCTAACCTCAAGGTCAGCAGTTCAAAACTACCAGCTGTTCTGTGGGAGAAAAATGAGGCTTTCTGCTTCCGTAAAGATTTACAACCTCAGAAACCCAGTGGAGGGTCACTATGAGTCAGAACAGACTCCACGGTACTTTACAACAACAACAACAAGTACAGGCTGAAGCTGAAAAAAATTAAAACAACTCCCAAAGAGCTAAAATATGACACTGAGTATATCTCAACTGAATTTAGAGACCATCTCAAGAACAGATTTGATGCATTAGATACTAGTGATTGAAGACCAGAAGAGTTCTGGGATGACATCAAGAAGATCATACAGGATGAAAACAAAAGGCCATTAAAAAGATTGGAAAGAAAAATGACCACAATGGATGTATGTCAGAAGAGACTCTGAAATTGCTCATTAACATAGAGAGGCTAAAGTGACAGGAAAACATGAAGAAAAAAAAGCTGAAGAGAAAACTTCAAAGGATCCCTCAAAAAGACAAAGTTAAGTATTACTACAATTAAATGTGCAAAGGACCTGGATTTAGAAAACCCAAAAAAGGAACACATTCATCATTTCTCTGGCTGAAAGCTTTGAAGGAAAAAAATCAAATATTGACTTGAAATTTTGAAGCATTCCATTGACAAAATATTGAATGATGCAGAAAGCATTAAAAGAAGATGGAAGGAATACAAAGAGTTACTATACCAAAAAGAAAATGTCATTGTTCAACCATTTTAAGGGGCAGCATATGATCAAGAATCAATTGTACTGAAGGAAGAAGTCCAAATTGCACTGCAGACATTGGAAAAAGAGAAGGCTCCAGGATTAACAGAATACAAATTTAAATCTTTCAGCAAACTGATGTAGCACCAGAGGTGTGCACTGATCTATGCCAAGAAACTTGGAAGATAGCTATCTGGCTATGTAATTGGAAGAGATCCATATTTATGCCCATTCCAAAGAAAGGTAACCCAACAAAATGCGGAAATCATTTTACAACATAATTAATGTAACATGCAAGTAAAATTTTGCTGAATGTAAAGAAAATTGGTTTCAGCAGTAAATTGACAGGGTGGCTATTTGGGTCCATGAAATGGTTGGACCTGGAGGTGTTGAAGCAATGAAGAGATTGTCTGATAATAACACATTCAGCTTACTGCTTCTGAGACACAAAATTCCAATAAGAATTGTTTTTCTGTCTTTTCAATAAGAAAGACAAAGCTTACAAATGGCTATAGGATAGATTCATCAGAGGGAATTACTGGCACATACATGGCAAGTGGATTATACAGGACCAATGACACGAGTGGCATCCGGTAGCTACAAATAGGTGCTCACAGGAGTAGATACTTAAACTAGACTGATTTTCATATCTTGTAACAGATGCACTTGTGAAAAACACCATGTAGGGATTATAATAAAAGATACTGTAACAATTTGGGCCACCAAGTTAATTTTCATTAATCCATGAACACCTTTATAGCCCACAGTGTACAATAATGGGCCAAAAAACATCATAGTGAATAGGCATAACATGTTTTATACCATCAACAAATTAATGATTTGATAAAGAATTGGAATTGGTGATTTAAACATTTGTTATCTAATATGAGGAGAGATAGAAGCATAAAGGAATGGCTCACACACTGTCATGAGTGTGTACTTATAGTCAACATCAAGGAGACAAAAAGAGGATCATAACTTGATACATTCATGCATTTCTTGGGGGAATCTGCAGTATAGAAGGTGGAATAGAACATTAGAACCACAGTACAATTCTTCCTCACATTACCTGAAATTGCTTTTTACCTGCCAGATGCTGTGATTCCAGGACCAGGGATGAAGTTGTGAATGAGACAGACAGGGGTTATCCCTTAGCAAAAGAGGTAGATGATATCCCTGAACTTGTATGCCAGAATTCCCAAGGGTCTGAGGGGATGGATTGTATCTTCCCTACATCTGGCAAAATTGAGATTGGCAGTGAGTAGTGACATAGTGTTCAGTGGTTGTTGTTAAGTTGTTAAGTGTCGTCAAGTCAGTTCCGACCCATAGAGACTCTGTACAGGGTTTCCAAGGCTGTAAATCTTTACGGGAGCAGAAAGCCTCATCTTTCTCCCGTGGAGCGGCTGGTAGTCTCGAACTGCTGACCTTAAGGTTTGCAGCCCAATTTGTAACCACTATGCTACCAGAGCTCCTTTAGTGGTAGAGATAGCCCTTTAAACATACACTTATGTATCCTTATCCAGCTTGAATGGGGGTGGATTGATGGTGAAGTACTTGTTAGACTGGTCTTTTTAGCAGCAATTTGGACTGACAGAGCACCTGAATCTGATGTCTCTTCTTAAGGTGAGAAGTCTGGGTAAAATAAATGACAACTGGAAGAAACAAGAACTAATAGCTGAATGTAAGGAATAAATAAATTGATTATGCAATAGGTAAAATCTAACATTATACTGAACCTTGAGAGAAACTCAGAACAAGCGAATAATCTTCTCTCAGTTAAATTTTATCACAGCCAAAATGGATGAAGATGAGAAAAACTTTTGGAGAACCTGAGCAAATCAGATAGACACAAATAAGGGACCAGAATGATGGGTACTCAAGTAATCTCAGCCTTAGGAGTCTGCCATACTTTGGGACTAATTGTTAATGACTGACTTGGACTGGTAAAATGTTTGGGTGGGATAATTAATCCTTCAAGTTTAAAAGGGCCAGTGGCTAGAAGAGACAGGGAGTGGCCTTCAGGGCATCTAATTATTTATTATGGCCCTCCTAGCAATATTCCTCCATTCTGTGATGTGTTGTATATCTTAACCTCTATGTCAGTGGTTGGACATCTCGTGTTGTGCTGTATGATCAGTACTGGACTGTGAACCACAAGATCGACAGTTCAATCTCTTTAGCTACTCCTTGAAAACCCTACACAGGGTCTCTATGAGTGGAACCAACTTGATGGCACTTAACAGAAACAACAGCATGCCTGAGATTATGGACCCATTTTGAATTGAGTTGCTAATGAATCAGGATTAAAATAGGACTAAAAATTAAGGAAGAAGCTCCCTTAGCATAGTGGATTATGAGTTGGGCTGCTAACCACAATACCAACAGTTGAAATCTACCACTTGCTCCATGGGAAAAAGATGAGGCCTTCTGCTACTATAAAGATTATAGCCTCGGAAACCTTATAAAGGGTCGCTATGTGTTGGAACCGATTCCATGGCACATAAGCACCACCACCACAAGGATTAAGGAAATTCTTGAGTGACACTGTAAACTAAGCACTGTCCTACTAACTGCAAGGTTGGTGGGTCAAACCCACTAGCACTCCATGGAAAACTGATACATCATGATGGCACACAACAATAAGAAGTGTTAATTGCCGATGGGGATCATTATGATTTCTCCAAGAGATGCATCTGCAGCTTTAAAGTGTGCACTGCTTTTGAAGGGGACATATCAGAGTAGGGAAGAAAGGTGGGGAAGGGATGAAGGTAGACATTCCCCTGCATTTATGCTGGTTTCACCATGGCTACAGCCTCAAGTGGGAAGATGCAGCCCAGCCTATATGGCATCGTTGTACAATTTCTAAAAAGATGCCTCCTCCAAATAGAAGCAGCTGTGCTGGCACTTGGGTTGGTGAGTGAAACTGAGACTGGGGTTTAGGCCTTACTTTTGCTTGGTTATGTCAGCTGGGAATTTTTGCACAAGATAAAAACTGTTCAGCAGTTTATAGACGGCCTTTTCCTGATAGATGTGAAAGGGAGGGTCCAGGGCCCCTTGAAACCTGGCTGTCCCCATCCCCTTTACTCACAAGGGCATTGTGATAATGTGCTGGACTGCAAGGTCAATTTGAACCACAAGGTCAGTGTTTCAAGCTCACTAGCTGCTCTTTGGAAACCCTATACAGGCTCATTATAGTTAGAACTGACTTGACAACACTTAACAACAAATATGGGAGGTTAGAGAGGGGTTATCTGTCTACACAGATGAGAACTTGAGGTCCAGAGAGGGTAGGGGAACTGCCCAAGGTCATATAGCACAGATCAGTGGTGGAACTTCCTGGGTTGGATTCCAGGTCCCCTAACAATGAATACTCCTTCCAGCCTTGGTGTAGCTTCTAAGACCTTGGGGGCATTGCTTCATTTGCCTGTCATCTTAGTGCTTGTCCTATTTAACTAAACCAGAACTTCAAACCTGCTCAGACCAGTTCAGTCATAGCTGACAAAGTAAAACCAAAACAGATGCAAAATTATTAAATTGGGTGAAGTGTAATAATAATTGAAATGGTAAAAAAAAAAAAAAAAAATTGCTGTCAGGGCACTGGAATGGGAGACTTGGAAATGGTGTAATGCGCCCTTTCATGAGCCTGATGCAGGACAGGATTATTGGCAGGACTGTTGAGGGCTGGAGAACTATACATTTTTTTAAGTGATGCAATCTACGGCCATCTTTGAGCATGACACTTTCTTTGAGCATGAATCTGCCATTTAAGGGATTTGGTTGCTATACAATGTTCCCTTGTTTTCTAAGAGAGAGTTTAAGTGTTTATCAGGTAGTAAAAAAAATAAATAATAACAAAATGAAAAAAGGAGAAGATATATACAGCAAACTTGTTCCTATAGAAACAAGTTTGCAAATAATATTCAGTGACATTGGTTACATTCTCCAAATTGCGCTACCATTCTCATTATTTCTGTTCTAGTTGTTTCTCTCTCATTAGCTTTATGTCATTTCTCCCTTCCCTCAAACTTGTCATATATGATTTAGAGTAACTAGCATACATTTACTATCATGTAAATAATATTTTTTAAAGAGAGCGATACTTAAAGATGACATTTATTTTTTAGCTAACCTGCTTTTTTTTTTTTTAATGTTTTATTGTGAATTATATGATAGTTTACATGGGAGAACTTTAGTTTTACATTCATTCCATTGTATATCATCTCACTGCCATGGTTCCAATCCCCTCCATGCATCATCAACCACCCAAAGCATATATCCCAGAAACCCACTCCCTACACTTCCCCCTCCTCCCCCCCAGTTTTCAGCCCACAGTCCCTTTCCCTCTCTGGGTCCAAAGTCCCCAGTCGCTTCATCCTCCACTTCATCATCTCTGTCTCTATCTCAGGCATCTCTGTTTCTCTCGGCAGGGTCCCGCTCTTGGCTCTTCTCCGTTGATGGTCTCAGAGGCCTATACTCCTATCCTGGAGAATTAATCACTCCCTTCCTTGTTACAAAACTTCTACCTTTTCATTTCCCACCCTCATAATCTGTCCTGATAAGCATTATTCACTACAGTATCTCGAGTTACTCATCGGTATCTTCTTTCATCAGCTCTGCCCAGACAGATTGAATAGTACCTACTGGAGATTCTGCCTTCCACCATGCTCCCTAGCACCAGGTTCCCTCTTAAAAGCTTGTAAGCCAGTCACTTCCCGCCTTTGTAGTCCCCCCCTCCCCATTTGAGTATCCAATGTCCAAGCTGCCCTTCTCGTCCACTTTGTGTGTGTGGAGGGGTTGTGTGAATGTTTCTTGCTGTGAGGATTTGTTCCCTCTTTTGAGTTGCTGCTCCATATGTATAAGTCAAGTTCATCAGACTGTATCAGCTCACTCTTTTTTTTTTTTTTTTTTCCCTTCTCCCCTCTTCTTTCTTCTCCTGGTTGAGCTCCGATCATCCAGTCATCTGGTCCAGGTCACGTGGGTATCATCTGCAAGTGTGAGTGCTCCCGTGCATATGTCCTCTCTTCCCGTCAGCCGGTAGCTCCACTCTCCTCTTCAAGTCTTCCGTGGCCACGCCACTGACTCTGGGCCCAAGAGTCCCCAGGACTCTTCACAATGCTTGCCAACCAGGTCCCCAACTGCATCCACAGAAGTCCACTGAACATTGTAGGGCTTAGCTTGCCACTTCACTGCTGCTTTAACCCCACTTCCCCCCATCGGTGATGTGTGTGGTCACCAATCAGAGCATGCATTTTCTTTGAGTGTTAGTCTTGGAAGGGGGCCCGCGTTGAGAGGACCTGGACACTTGCCTTGATGTTTTCTAGGGAAGCGATTTGTTTGTTCTTGTAGTAACAGTCCATCTGCCTCCATTTTTCCTGCAGGTCTTTCCTTCAAAGGCATCTTTTATTCTTCTAGCTGCTCCAGGCTGGTCTGCTCATCCTTTCAAGCGGAGATTTCCCATCTCTGGAGATCTGGATATGGTTCCGGTTTCTACCTATAGTTTTATGTATTGCAAAGGTTCTGCAAGAAGCCTCGTTCACTGGGTACGCTGTAGCCCTATTTTAGGTATTCCATTAGTCATAGGCAGAAGACGGACTTACAAACCTTCTAGTGTGGTGTTTCTGACTATTCCTTTCTCTCCCTCTCCAGTGTCTACTCTATATTATAATGCAAGGGAAACCAAGATTAAAACAAACAAACAAACAAACCAAAAAAAACCAGTCAAGCATCTTAACATGATTCCCCCCACCATTCCAACATGA
>NW_006408792.1:534766-555627 GCF_000296735.1 Chrysochloris asiatica | reverse complement strand
CTGACTTCTTCCTTATTTTTCTCAACTCCATTGTAAAGTGTTTTGAAACATTTTATAATCATTTTTCTGAATTCTTTCTCAGGCATTTCCAGGGCCTGCCCTCCTTCTAGAATGGAGTCCAGGTCTATTTCTAGGTCATTTGTCACAGATATTTTATCTTTTTTCTGGACATGTGCTGATATGGTCATCTGCTTTTGCTTCTTAGACATGTTTAATGTTTATCTGTGGCCCTTATACTTAAAGGAGTATGTATTTTGGTACTTTTCTATGCTTTCTGATTGCTTCCAGGAAGATGTGATCAGGGTGTGGTCTTCCCTTTTCCCTCTTCTTAATGCTTAACTCAGAGTAACTTTTACAGGTGTTGCCTGTTTCCCTGGTATATGACAGCTGGTATTGGTTCTTGCCTGGGTTTTGGTATAAGGTGTGATTGCAGGTTGGCTTTTTGGTAGTGGTTGCTGACTCTTCTTGTGTAATATAGGGGGACAAAGAGTCCTCCAAAAGCAGAAGGGAGGCTTTTTTTTCCTCTTTCTTTTCCAAGGTTCCTGCGGCGTGCCTCCGCCACGTCTCTGAGGCTCCTATCTCATCCCGCCCAGGATGTGAGCTCAGGCCTCCGTGCGTGGCCAGCAGATCTAACCTGCTTTTTAGTTTAAAGATAAACTTTTGCTTAAAAGTTTGTGGAGTATCTCAGAGCAATTGTCTTGCTCCAGTATCAGTGGGTCCAGCAGGTCTAGATTCTTTAAGAATATGAAGGTGCACACCATATTTTCCCCCTTTCTATTAGTATCCATCTATTATTTTACTGATCTGAACATTTGCTGGGAACCATCCAGTTTTTCTAGTAGCAAGAGGAGTCAGTGGTTCATGGAGACAATGAGTCTTATTGTTTGGTTCCTTGTCTGTTTCTTGAGTTTCCTTCTTTCTATTTCACTCTACATGAATGTAGGCCAGTAGTTGTATATTAGATGATTGTTTTAAGCTTCCAGGATCCCAATATTATGCTCACCTAACTAGGAGGTAGAACATAAACTTTAAGAACTATGTTATACCAATATACTGAATTATCCGATTAGGCTATGACCTCACATCTTTTAATAACAACCACAAAATAAATCCTGTTAAGTGATGGGTTATGTCTAAGAAGTATCAGCTTATAAGTCATTATTATTTTTATTTTATATTTTGGTTATTGTTGCAAAATTATATGTAACATACCATTTTTGACAATGTGTAATTTTATTTTGAGGGCAGTGGTACTGAATTGTTTTTGAGACCAAACTACTGAATTTGGAAATATAACCTATCCAGAGTAAATTCTTCTATTACTGAAAAAAAAATGTATGGCCCCTTCATAAACTAAAGATGCGAAGAGATTTTTTGATAATCCA
Organism: Chrysochloris asiatica; assembly: GCF_000296735.1. NCBI lineage: Eukaryota > Metazoa > Chordata > Mammalia > Afrosoricida > Chrysochloridae > Chrysochloris > Chrysochloris asiatica. Next base: position 554,242 of record NW_006408792.1, on the reverse strand, counting down.
CTGTCTAATGCGTGTATCTACTTAAGCTTAATCAGATAGAGACTTTGCTTCTCTTGTATTTGTGATTACCTTGAGGTATTCTGGTTCTCTAAAACAACCTATTTCTCATTGGTTTCAAGTCAGTTCAAACTAATAGCAACCCTATAATATTATATAAAAATGCTCCATAGGGTTTTTAAGGTTGAAATTTTTATGGAAGCAGACTGTCACATCTTTCTCCCATAGAGAGGCAGATGGGTTTGAATCACTGACCTTTCAGTTAGTAGCTGGGCAGTTAAGCACTGTGTTGCCTGAGTGCTCATCTCTAAAACAACATGAATAAAAACTTCTGTAGGCAACAGGATACAAGGAGAAGAAACATGAGTAATTTCTAGTTCTGCTGTTTTTCAATGAGCTCTCAATAACTCAGTTTTGTACCCATTGAAGTAGTTAATTCAATAATCTAGCAGTCAAGTCTTAAGAGAAAATAACCCTGGAACTAATATATTATGAATATTAGTTATACCCTAACCATAGGATCAGTCATGCAGATTCTTAAGCCATTCTTGCTTTTACAATTTTTATAGGTAATTTAGTTGATATCTGAAGGGATAGTAAAAGCCCTGAAGTTCTAGAATTTCTAAAAATATGTGGAGTTAATATTTTTCAAATATTTCAAAAAGATGCAAATATAAATTATTGAAAACCCTTGATTGAAAAGCTACTACTTCTAAATTATAGAGCCAACAATAATTTATTTTGAAAGCTGTAATTCATTTTTGACATTATCATTTGAAACCTTAGGTGCTTTCAACTATAATGATTGGCTCTGTGTTTCAAGGGGAGATTTCCTAAGAACATTATTTCTTAATAACAGCAGTAAAAAAAAGTATGAAGTAAAATGTGTGGAATCACGTGCTTTAAGTCCAAAGCACTTAATAACATTAATCAGAATAGCAATCTATCATTAAACTCATTGCAATCCTTGAGCTACAACTAAATGAAGGAGAGACAATTTTGAAATAAAATAACTGTAAGGTGTCACTATTTCAAATGTTTTAAAGTTTCATATGTCTTAACAAAACACTATGGACAGCAGCAACAAAAAACAAAAATGAAAAAAATGAAATTTAAATGCTTTATTTAGGGCTGTCAAATAGCACTTAATAAAGTTTCTAGGTTGTTTGAAATAGGTCCAGTATGCAAGTTTGGAATTGAAGTTGGGAATTCATTTCACACAGAGGTTCACAGAAACAGAGATCTGGAGGATGTTAATCTAACATCCTATGTCTAACTCACAATATGAGCCTCAGATAGTATTAAAGATTATATGGGAATAAAGAGATTTAGTTTTCATTTTTCCTATTCTCAACATGATTATTCTAGTATAGGATTCTTACTATGTAAGGCCTCTGGGATTGCCTATGTATTACTACAGGTGATAGAGAACAGGAATTGAATACTTAATAGGAGATAAAGCCCCAATTGTGGCCCATTTTTGGTGATAGCCAGTTCAATTTAGAATATGTAGAATTAACATAGTCTATTTTGCTCAAATGACTTTTATTACAGAAATTTTTAGAGCAATTCTGCTGAACAAAGAGTTCATTACTTTTGTGTAATTAAAACTGGGAAGCAAAAAGTGAAGACAAAAATACAGAGTGGCCCCAGATAACAATCAGTATTAGTCCTGTCTTACTCCCTAACTCTGCCACCATCTCCTCCAGTTCTCTGGACAGTAATTCACTACTGAGGCCAAGCTGCACCTGAAATAGAGTATGTGACTGTAGTGTTTCCCAGGCAGTATGTTGGATCACAATCTCCAGATTTAAAAAAAAAAAACAACCAGTTGCTGAGGTAAAAAGATTAAATAATTACATATGAGAATTAAGGAAATGAAAACTGTTTAATGGAAGATTTGTGAACTGATAGGAAAATTGAAATGAATATTGTTAATGATATCTTCTTTTTCCCTGAGGATCTGGGATAAGAACTAGGGAGGGGGAGAAGGACTAGCTGGAGTAACAGTAGGAGACAGGAAGGAAGAGAAAGTGGGAGGTGGAATGGAGAGGGATGGAGAAGTGAATTAGGGCAGAGAAAGAAAAGAAACGAAAGAGATGGAAGGAAACTGAGAAGGGAATGCAGGACAGAACACTGATCAGTTCTGGAACCAGCATTTTAAATCCACTAGTTTAAATGAATCTTAATCACAAGATCTCATATTAAATATGCCCAACAGAAGGTTTTAAAATGATAACGTTGGCTAGTTTGAATAGTCTTCTTTCTAATAAAATAAATGCTAATATGTGTAATAAATATCTCATTTTCTATGTCTATAGACATGTGTTTTTTTTCTTGTTAAAAACAATTCACATCTACTTCTATATATATAGGTTTATTAGATATACAAAGAAAGGCTTCATTGATTAGTGGCATTAATCATTAATTTGGAAGGAAAATCTGCTTGGATAATTTAAACCCAGTGAATTACCCCAATAGAGTCCTAATTAATCTTTACACATCTTGAACATTGGAAGCTTGCATGGCTATAAGCTTTAGGAGTCAACAGAGAAAGAGCTCTGCACGATTGTCTCACTGTAAGAGATTAGGATTTAAATTTGACTTCAGTGCATTAGTCTCATCTTCAAATGCTTGCTGCTTGTCTTCTTTTAGTTTAAGCAGTTTGTTGATTTATGTAGACTTCATTATGTAAAAGAAATGTCGTTTATCCTTTAATCCAGGGAATGCCTTTTTTCTCTCTGATCCAGAATATTTGGTTTAGATGAGGTTTCCGTTAGGGTGGCTATTTTAGGAAATGTTTTAATAAATAAAAATCCAATATTTTAGTAACATGTAATATTTGGATATGTTGTGGTTACATCTTTAAATTACTAAAAAAGTAAATTAGCTCTTATAAGGCACTTTTCAAGCTGGAGTGTGCTCTTCTGACTTTATACCTTAGGGTAGCCCTGGGTACTGAAATCTATAGTGTAAAACTGATATTTTCTAGAATACTTATGTTAGTCTATGGAAAGTAATCTAAAACAGAATTACTGTATTTAAAAAAATTCAAATTTGTTATGGGAATAGAGTAGAACACTAGCTTGTAATTTAAAAGTGATAAATGAGATTTCAGAGAAATATAAGGGTTGGGACAGACATTCATGCTCCTGTTATTAGAGATTCTTTTCCTAAAAAAGTAAGACAAGGAAGGCTGAAGAGTCTAAGAATGTTAATTTATAAATCACTTCTAGGTAACTAATTATACACTGATGATCTCAAAAGCATTTGTCCTCATCACAGGGACAAATATTTCCCAATTGGAAAAGAAGTTTGCATTTGATTACTCAGATGAATAGGTTTAGAAAATAAAAATCTTGTGTGTTTTAGCATATGAATAATAAAGGCAGGCAAGTAATAGATTACCACAGCATAGATGTCTTGAGCTTTTTAGTTTTTGCACTATTCACATTGGTTACTCTGAATTTAATTCCTCAGTATTTGTCTTCTTTCTTCTCTTATTACCAGCTGACTCAAACAATGTTTGGAGGCAAGAAACAGATGAATAAGGAGCTTTGACATTTTTAATCCTTGTGGTGGATGCGCTGTTCTCATACCTTTTTAGTTCACTGGCCCAGACACAATATAAACAAGGAAGATTTTCACTGGAATTCCTAAAAGAAGATGATAAGTATGTATGAAACACACAATAAATTTAGATTTTGCAAAGGTTGTAGGTACCTTCTTTGTTGATTCCTTTTTTCTTTTTTTTCCCTGTCCCCAGTCTCTGCTATTATTCTTTAAATGCATTAACAAAGAGCAGAGAATAACAATCTTCTAAATTTTATCAAATGCTTGCAAATATTAAAAAACAATTTTTCTCAAACCATTAACAGTCTCAAATTCTTAGGCAAAAACAAAAGTAGTTCTCTTGTTATTTAAATGTATTTAAAATAAGTCAGTCTCCTTAGAAAATTAATATTAATTTTCTATTTCTAAATATTAGGACTTTCTTAATTTCATCAAAAGGAAATGCATTTTAAAACTTCCTAAATTTAACAGGGTTATTATTTTGCATTATAAGCAACTCATGTAAGTAATCTTCAACCTGACAGGCTGGCACCATTAGAGACTGGTTAAATTAAATATTTCCATGACCTATAATTTTAAGAGCAGAAGAATTCTAGTTCTGATTTACAAAGCTTTTCTGTATCTTGTCTTGCAGGTAATTTTCAACTCACAAAACCAATGTCGGGTCCTGTCAAGTCTTCTTTTTCTTACACAATCCCTCAGAATTAATATGTATCCTCTGAACTAGAATCTGCTATTAGAATGCTTTCTTCTTATTCCAAAGCATTATGTGGATTTCTCTGCTCTTAACTATTGGGGTTTAGGGGATGTTTAGTCATGTGACATACCAATCCTTCCATGTTTCCTCCCCTTTTGCTCTGAAGCTACAAAGGAATGTGAAATGATACACAGCTTACATCTGCTCTCCATGCCTCACCACCTCTCAACTTCCCAGACCACATGCCTTTGTTCTTCCTCCTAATTCATGAGTACTGGAGTTTATGGCATTCCCTCTCAAACATTTGTCATTCTATCTCTTTCATATTGATATTCCTATTTTCTCTTTAGACTTCAAAGTTATTCACTTAAATCTTGAACAGTGCTAGTCAGTGTAATGTTAAATAAAACAAAATGATTCCTTTCCCCTATGAAATATATATGCTTAAAAATATGAGTATTTTATTGTCTTTTGTCTCCTTTATGGTTCTAATTTTAACTCTTTGTAAAGTAGATAAATATCTAACTTATTAGAAGGCATTGTGTTGTAAATTCTTTTCAGTTTAATTTTTTTTTTTTTTAAACCATGCCTTCTAGAACAGTATGATTCATTGGTTGGAATATACATTTGAGTCAAACATGTTGTTATAGGTTCTAGCATTGCATGAATAATTTCTTTTAGAAAGGTCAGCATGAGACTGGTCACCATGAGGTGGACATTTCCAACATGTTATACCATTCCATAATCCTTGATATCAATCAGCACTCCTCCCCTTCCTAACCTCCAAGGATTCTGCAATATGCTGCAATGCCTCACAGAACTCACAACTGTCAAAAGAAATGGTTCACACAATTGCAGAGACTGGAGAGTTCCAAATCTATAGTTCAGAGGTCATTCTGGAGGATTCTCCTCACCCACAGAGTCTCAGGAGCTGATAACCCAAATCTGCAAGTCAGTTAACAGGCTGTTGATGCACAAGGCTCCTGGAGCTGGTGAATCTGGTCAGCTGATAGACTGAAAGTCTCAGGAACTGAAGGTTACATGGGATGAGCCAGATGCATTATCCAGAGTCAGAAAACGAACGTTGCCAAAGCATTACCAAATATTGGACTCAGACCATGCCCTCAAGGAAACCTAGGGGTGATGACTTGAGTCACACCCATTAGTAATGTGGGGACAATCTTAATTCTTGGTGGTGGTGTGCTGAGGAATTGGGTATAACCCTTAGTTCTTAGGCTGTAAATCTTTACTGGAGCAGAAAGCCTCATCTAGTAGTTTCCAACTGCTGACCTTGAGATTAGCACCCCAACTCGTAACCACTATGATACCAGAACTCCTTTCTTAATCCTTAGTTTCACATTAATTTGTACTCCATAGCCCCCCTTTATTCTTCATTTTCCCCTTAATCATTGTCATTGTTAAGTGGCATTGAGTCAGTTCCAACTGATAACAACACTGTATAGAGTTTCTGAGGAGTAACTTGTGGTTTAATCATTGTTGTTGTTGTTAGGTGCCATCGATTCGGTACTGACTCATAATGACCTTATGCACAGCAGAACGAAACACTGTCCGATCCTGAGCCAACCTTACTATTGTTGCCACACTTGAGTCCATTGATGCTGCCATTTGGCCAGTTCATCTCGCTGGGGGTCTTCCTCTTTTTCTCTTACCCTCCACCTTACCAACGTGATATCCTTCTCCTGTGACTGGTCCCTCCTGACAATATATTCAAAGTATGAGAGACAAACTTTGTCCATCCTGGCCTCCAAGGAGCACTCTGGCTGCACTTCAACCAAAACAGATCTGTTGGTTCTTTCACCAGCCCATAGAATATTTTCAATATTCTCCTCCAATACTATAACTCAAAAGCATCAATTCTTCTATGGTCTTCCTTATTCACTGTCCAGCTTTCGCATGCATATGAGGTTATTGAAAGTACCATGGCTTGGGTCAGGTGTACCTTAGTCCTCAAGCTGACATCTTTGCTCTTAAACACTTTAAAAAGGTCTTGTGCAGCAAATTTGCCTAATGCAATACATCGTCTGATTTCTGACTGCTGCTTCCATGAGTGTTGATAGTTGATCCAAGAAGAATGAAGTCCTTGACAACTTCAATCTTTTCTGTTGATAAGAATGCTGTTTATTCATCCAGTGGTGAGGATTTTTGTTTTCTTTACATTGAGATGCAATCCATACCGAAGGCTGTGCTCTTTGATCTTCATCAGTAAATATTTCAAGTCCTCTTCACTATCTGAAAGCAAGGTTGTATCATCTGCATATCACAGGTTGTTAATGAGTCTTCCTCTAATCCTGATGTCACATTTTTCTTGATAGAACCCAGCTTCTTGGATTGTTTGCTCAGCATACAGGTTGAATAAGTATGGTGAAAAAATATAACCCTGTCACACACCTTTCTTAATTTTAAGTCATTCATTGTTCCCATGTTCTGTTCAAACAACTGCCTCTTGGTCCAGGTACAGATTCCTTATGAGCACAATTAAGTGTTCAGGAATACTCATACTTTACAATGTTGTCCATAGCTTGTCATGATGCATATGTCAGCCTTTGCATAGTCAATAAAGCACAGGTAGACATCTTTCTGATATTCTCTTTCAACCAAGATCCATCGGACATCAGCAGTGATATCCCTCATTCCACGGCCTCTTCTGAATCCGGCTTGAACCTCTGGAAGTTCTCTGTCAATGTATACTTGCAGCCATTTCTGTATTATCTTTAGTAAAACTTTACTCACTTATTTATTGTCCCACCTTAATCCTGCCTCATAAAAACTCAACTGCTAACCCTGTGGTTCACAGTCCAGTGATGATCCTACAGTGCCGCAATTATAGGCATAAAGGCTAGGATTTATAATGCATTCCAGAATGGAGAAATATGGCTAGAAGGGCCATAATAAGTAATTAGGCTACCTCTGGCTCTTTTAGCCATTAGCCTTTTAATACTTGAAGGATTAACTTTTCCCTCCCAATGATTTTACAAGTTGAAGCAGCCATTAACAATTAGTCCTTCAGTATAGCAGACTCCTAAGGCTGCAACTACTCAGGCTCCAATCACTCATCTCTGCTGTTGGTTTCTATTTGATTTTGTTTGATTCTTCAAGTTTGTCTCATCTTCACCTTTCTTGTCCCTGATCAAATTTATTGTTGATAAGAGTTGTCGAGTTGGTTCCAACTCATAGAGACCCTGTATAGGGTTTCAGAGGAGCAGCTGGTAAGCTTGAACCACGGATCTTGCAGTTCTACCACAACTGTGTGAAAATTCTTCTGTTGTTTGGAGTCTCTCATTAGGTACCATCATAAGGTTAGACATTCACTGTACTGCAAAGTCAGTTTGAATCGCAAGGTCAGCAGTTCAAGGTCACCAGCTGCTCTTTGGAAACCCCATACATGGTTGCTATGGGTTGGAACAGACTCCGTGACACTTAACAATAATAACATAACCCATTTACTCATTTTTGTACCTTCAGTCACAATTTCTTCTTCCTTTCATTTGTCATTTATTTTTGCCAAAACTTTTCTACCTTGCGAAAAGACTTCAGATTCATCTGCTATACTAGTCTAAGTTGCCTCATCTTTCTCTCGTGGAGCAGCTGGTAGAGCCGATGACCTGGTGGTTAGCAGCCACTTTAACTGCTGCTGTTAAGTGCTGTTAATTCCTTGCGGTTCCAATCAACTTTGAAGTCCAGCACATCAATATACATCACCACACCAGGACTCTAGTCTAACTGTGGGCCTCTTTAATATTTTATTGACTGATTTGGGGATTAGAGTATATTGGGCCCCTGTGTCCAGGAGCCCTAAGAAAGTGTCTTCCCCACTCCCAGGCCATTTTACACACACATATGCATATGGCCTCTGGTCCCTGCTAGAAGCTGGGCCAGAAAACCTTGACCCTGTTGCCAATCCTGATCTTGATCAGCTCAGCTCCAAATGGTCCCTAGTAGTAATTCCCATAATTAAATTCTTCCCAACTAGGATGAATCATATAGGCCTCTTTAACATTGGGGGGCTAACATAAGTTTCCCTTGGTCCACCTAATATCCTATAATGCTATATAAGAACTTTTGTATCAACTACATCGACGTCCACGATATTCAACCCATTTCTCCATAATCATCTAAAAATTGCTCTCCTACTGCGTTAAGTTCTATCCCAATTGCCTCTTACCTTTCTCCTATGAATTACCCTTTTGTTTCTGCATGTGTAAAACCCATGGAGGGAATTTGTGATAACAAATTCAACATGACTTATTGGATGGTTGCTTTGTTTTGCAGTAGTAAGGTTACATGGAGTGCCTAAATTACAGGGCTCCCTGGATTATCATATCTGCCATGACCTGTGTAGGGGATATACTCATTGGATGAATATCATAATCACCATAAAGCCGTTCCAACACTGCTATGTAAGCAGTACAGTATATCATCTGCCTCTTCTGGAGTGTTCCATTGATAACTAGAGGGGGAGAGGGGCAGTTTTCCTTCTCAGGGTAAACAGCCCTTGCTGCAAATGTTATCCAGTCCAGCAGGCTGTTTGTTTCCTCTAGGTTAACCTTCTCTGTGGATTTAGCATTATTATTTGTGACTGTTCCATAGTGAACTGTGGATTTTACATCAGTCCAAACTTACTCATCCATTCTACAGCAATGAAAATGAAATAAGTCTCACTCACAATCCATTTTAGTAACAGTTCCTTAGGAAGCTCATGATATATATGTACTAACTGAATTCCTTTTTACCCTGATTTTAATAACTTCTTGGTTTTTCACATTCCCTTCTTGGAATATTTTTCATGTGACCAGCAGTCAAAAGAGTACTTCATGTTGTTCTAAGCCAAATTTTTCCTTCTGAGTCTGAGACAAGTACTTGTGGCTCTGACAAAACAGGTTCTGGGCTTGATTGAGTCCTACAATCAGTTTTTATATTCTTTTTTCTTGCCATTGTAGGTACTACTGTTAACAAAACCTGAGGAATTTTATGTCTTGCTCCTTCCTTATCACTCTGTACTTCCATATGCACCCAACTAGATACAGTTCTGTATCCCACAAATAGCTTTGGCTTTGGGTAAATGATTACCACATTACAACTGCTTTAATCTATTGATAATTTTTATCCCATTCAGAAACCAAGGTTTCCCATCTCCCATTTATCCCCGTTTCCGCCAAGTCACATATTACAGTGAGTAAAGTCCATGGTCCACCACTCATCTTTCAGTTTGTTGTACTGTGGTGGCTTGTGAGTTGCAGTGATTCTGGAAGCTATGCCAGAGGATTTTAAACACCAACAGGGTTACCCACGGTGGACATGAGCTCCCAGGGTTACCCATGGTGGACATGAGCTCCCAGATGAAGGCAGACTAGGAAGAAGGAAAGATAAAATACTTCCAAATATTTAGTCACTGAAAACCTTATGAATAGCAGAGAAACACTGTCAGATATAGTACCAGAAAATGAGCCCCTCAAATTGGAAGGAACTCAAAATGCGACTCTGGAAGAGCTGCCTCCTCAAAGTAGAGTTGACCATGATGATGCAAACGGATAAAGGCCATGTGAGTAAAGCCCATGGGGCCTTCCTTTTCTGATGGGGCACAAATCAAAATGAAGAGAAACAGCTGTAAACATCCATTAATAACCAGAATATAGAATGTATGAAGTATGAATCTAGGAAAATTGAAATTATCAAAAATGAAATGGAATGCATAAACATCGATATCTTAGGCATTAGTGAGCTGAAATGGACTGGTATTGGCCATTTCGAATCTGACAGCCACATGGTTTACTATGCCAGGAATGACAATGAAGAAGAATGGTGTTGCATTCATTGTCAAAAAGAACATATTCAGATCAGTCATGAGGTACAATGTTGTCTGTGATAGTATAATATTCATGCACCTACAGGGAAGCCCAGTTAATACCACTATTATTGAAATTTACGCACCAACCATTAAAGCCAATGAAGCTGAAACAAAAAAATTCTACCAACTTCTTCAATATGAAATTGATCAAACATGCAATCAATATGCATTGATCATTATTGGTGATTGGAATGTAAAGATTGGGAGCAAAGAGGAAGGATCAGTAGCTGGAAAATATGGCATTGGTTACAGAAATGATGCTGGAGATCACATGATAGAATTCTGCAAAATCAATGATTTATTCATTTCAAATACATTCTTTAGATAGCATAAGAGATGATTATACACATGGAATACACAGAAATCAAATTGACTACATCTGTGGAAAGAGAAGATGGAAAAGCTCCATATCATCAACCAAAACAAGATCAGGGGCAGACTCTCAATTGCTCTTAAGCTGAAGAAAATGAAAACAAGTCCACAAGAGCCAAAATATGGCCTTGAATGTACCCCACCTGAATTTAGAGGTAACCCAAAGAACAGCTTTGATAATTAAACACTAAAGACTGAAGAAAAGAAGAGTTTGGGGATGAAATCAGGACCATCATTCATGAAGAAAGCAAAAAGTCACTAAGAAGACAAGAAAGAAGGAAAAGGTCAAAATGGATGTCAGAAGTGACTCTGAAACTTGCTCTCCAGTGTAGAGATGCTAAAGAGAAAGGAAGAAATAAGGAGGTACAAGAGCTGAACAGAAAATTTCAAAAGTTAGCTGGAGAAGACAAAGTCAAATATTACAACAAAATGTGCAAAGATATGGAGTCAGAAAACCAAAAGGGAAGAACATGCTCAGCATTTCTCAAGCTGGGGGAACTGAAGAAAAAATTCAAGCCTCGACTTTCATTATTGAAGTACTGTCTGGGCAAATTATTGAATGATGCAGAAAGCACCAAAAGAAGATGGAAGGAATACACAGAGTCACTGTACCAAAACAAAATAGTTGATGTTCAACCATTTCAAGAAGTAGCATATGATCAAGAGCCAATGATACTGAAGGAAGGAGACCAAGGTGCAGTGAAGGAATTGGGAAAGAACAAGGTACCAGGAATTGATGGAATAAAAATTGAAATCTTTCAAGGAATTGAGGTGACACTGGAGGCAGTCACTAATCTATGCCAAGAAATTTGGAAAACAACTATCTGGCCAACTGATTGGAAGAGATCTGTATTTGTGCCCACTCCAAAGATGACCCAATAGAATGTGGAAATCATTGGACAATCTCTTTGATATCCCATTCGACTAAAGCTTTAATAAAGGTAATACAGAAATGACTGCAAGCATACATTGACAGAAAACTTCCAGAGGTTCAAGCCGGATTCAGAAGAGGCCGTGGAATGAGAGATATCATTACTGATGTCTGATGAATCTTGGCGGAAAGCAGAGAATACCAGAAAGGTGTTTACCTGTGCTTTATTGACTAAGCAAAGGCTTTTGCTTGTGTAGATCATGACAAGCTATGGACAACATTGCAAAGTATGAATATTCCTGAACACTTAATTGTGCTTATGAGGAATCTGTACATGGACCATGAGGCAGTTGTTCGAACAGTACATGGGAACACTGAATGTTTTAAAATTAAGAAAGGTGTGCGACAGGGTTGTATTCTTTCACCATACTTATTCAACCTGTTTGCTGAGCAAATAATCTAAGCAGCTGGGTTCTATTGAAGAAAAACATGGCATCAGGATTGGAGGAAGTCCCATTAACAACCTGTGATATGCAGCTGATACAACCTTGCTTGCTCAAAGTGAAAAGGACTTAATATATTTAATGATGAAGTTCAAAGAACACAGCCTTCGATATGGATTACATCTCAATGTAAAAAAAAAACAACAACAAAAATCCTTACCACTGGACCAATAAAAAACATTCTTATCAATGGATTTAAGATTGAATTTGTCAAGGACTTCATTCTTCTTGCATCAACACTCATGGAAGCAGCAGTCAAGAAATCAAACGACATATTGCAGTAGGCAAATCTGCTGAACAAGACCTTTTTAAAGTGTTGAAGAACATGGACGTCAGCTTGAGGACTAAGGTGAACTTGACCCAAGCCATAATATTTTCAATAACCCCATATGCATGTGAAAGCTGGACAGTGAATAAGGAAGACCATAGAAAAATTAATACTTTTGAGTTATGGTGTTAGACTATTGAAAGTGCCGTGAGTTACCAAAAGAACCAACAGATCTGTGTCGGAAGAAGTGCAGCCAGAGTGTTCCTTGGAGGCCAGGATTACCAAACATTGTTTTTCACACTTCAGGCATATTGTCAGAAGGGACCAGTTACTGGAGAAAGATAGCGCGTTTGGTAAAGTGGAGGGTGAGAGAAGGAACGGAAGACCCCCAGTGAGATGGATTGGCCAAGTGGCAGCATCAATGGCCTCATGCATGGCAGCAATAGTAAGGTTGGTCCAGGACTGGGCAGTGTTTCATTCTGTTTATGCATAAGGTTGCTATGAGTCGGTACTGACTCCATAGCACCTAATAACAACAACAACAACAAGAGCCATTGTAGTGAGCCCCACCATTCTGATACAACTGTTAGAATAATTTCTTTTAGAACAAGCATCATGAGGCTGGTCTTTATGAGGTGGAGGTTAAAGATATCTAAACTTTTTGTCTTTTCCTACATGCTATACTACTCCACAATCCTTGATATCAATCATCAGTCTTCCCTTCCCTCATGTCCTATGGTTGTTCAGTATGCTTCAACATCTCACAGAGATCAAAAACATCAAAAGGAACCATTCTCATTGTAAAGTTGGCAAATCACAAACCTGTATTTCAGATGTCAGTCTGGAGGATTTTCCTCACTTATTCCATTTTAGGAGCTGTTGTTGTTGTTATGTGCCGTGGAGTCGGATCCGACTCAAAGTGACCCTGTACAGGGTTTCCGAGGCTGGAAATATTTACAGGAGCAGAAAGCCTCCTCTTTCTCCTGCGGAACAGCTGGTAGTTTTGACCTGCTGACCTTGTGGTTCACAGCCCGATTCGTAACCACTATGCTACTAGAGCTGAAGAACCCAAATATGTAAGTCAGACAATGGTCTGGTGAATCAGGTCAGCTGATAGGATGCCAGTCCCGTGAACTGAAGTTCAGATGTGATGATCTACATGCAAGATCTAGAGCCAGGGAGTGAACTTTGCCAAAGCATTCCCATATAGTGAACTCAAACAATGGCCTCAAGGAAAACTAAGGGTGTAACTTGAATCAAACTACATAGTAAAATGGGGCAGCCTCAATCTTTAGTCCCACCCTAATCCACATTTATTAGTCCCACCTTAATCCTTACTCCTGATTGTTGCTTTTAAGTGCCATTGAGTCAGTTCATTCTCATAGTGACTTTGCATAGGGTTTCCAAGGAGCAGCGGATGTGTTTGTACTGTCAGCCTTGTGGTTAGCTTATTTTACAACACTAAATCAAACCTTACTAGTTAATTCCACCTCAATCTTTAGTCCTACCTTAATCCTGCGTCAATAATAACTCACTTCAAAATGGGTCCATAATCACAAGCATGGTGGAGTTATGCCATGGAGTCATAGCAATCTGCAAAGGGTTTCCATAGCAACCCTGCAAAGTGTCTTCAAGGCTGTAAATCTTTACTGAAGCAGAAAACCTCATCTTCCTCACTCAGAATAGCTGGTAGTTTCAAATTGCTGATCCTGAGGTTAGAAGCCTGACTCTTAATCTCTAAACTACCAGAGTTTCTAATAACAAGCATACAGATTAGGATTTACAATATGTCACAAAATGGAGAAATATCATTAGAAGGGACATAATAGATAATTAGCTGCCCTTCAAGTACCAACTGTTTGACATACAGTTCTACTCTCCACATATGGGGTCACAATGAGCTGGAAACAAATCAATAACAATTAGGTTTTTATGCTGTTGTTTTGATCTATCCTTACTCAATGGCCTTTCTAAACTCATTTCCTTCATCTAAAGTGGTTTACAAAAAAAACCCAAAAATTAAATTGTTTTAGTAGAAGTTGTTCATTTTAGATGCAGTAGAGTAGATCCCAAACTCATGTTTACTCTGTGAACAACAAAGCCAAATACTGCCACTCTGCACTATCCGCATGATTAGCTGAGAATCGGACTGTTGTGATCCATAGAATGTTCATTGGCTGATCTTCACAAATGGATCACCAGGCCTTTTTTTCACTACATTTTAGTATTGAAACTTCAATGATATCTGTTTGAAATCATAGCAACATACAACCTACACTAAGAGATGGTTGGGGGCTAAACCTCAATTATATTGGTGGGGAATAGAACATGGGCCTTTTATGTGGAAGCCAAGAGTTCTACCACTTAAGTACTTTCTGGCACCCTTTGTCTACAAAGTGAATGACTTCTATCTCATTAAACTAATGATGATATTTGACATTGTTGCTCACATTCAAACTGGCCAAAATTTTTTTTCTTGATTTTCTACATTTTTTATTCCTTCTCGAATATACATGTATTTTGTGTATTGTGTCATCTACTGTAGGCATTTCTCAAGGATTTATTCTTAAACTTATTTTTGTCTATATTCTTATTTTGAATATCTTATCTACTTTGGTTACTTCAACTTGATTCTTAATACAATTGTCTTAGACTAGATTTCCTAGAGAAGAAAAACCAGTGAAACTCATACACACATGCATACACAGAGGTTTATAGAAAGGAAATCACTTATAAATTTGTAGAGGCAGAAAAATTCCAAGTCTATGGGTCAGATGTTAGTCTGGAGGTTTCTCCCGATTTTATAGGGGTTGATGAACCCCAAATTGGCAGGTCAGGTGGCAGGTTTGTGGCTTCAGAGACAAATGAATTCAAGTTCAGCAAGTAAGAGGACAGGCTGCTGACAATCCTGGGATCAGCAGGTAATATGGCAGTATAGCAGGCTGCTAGTCTGAGTCCTAAAAATCGCAGGTCAGATGAGCCAGATGCAGAAGCAAAAAGCCAGCCAGTTTTCCTGCAATGGCCACATAAATTGGGAGGAGGTCACACCCTGAGGAAATAACCTTTCAATTGATCATCTGCTTATAGCTGATTTTATCATTAGGGATTACACTTCTTAAATGTCAAACCACTGAGAATCCTGGCCTAGCCAAATTAACACAAAACTGTGACTATCACAACAATGTTTTCCAAAATTGATACAATTATCATTGAATGCTCCACCAATTAATGGCATTTTGCATATTTTTCCCCAAGAACATCCTAGTGACATCTTAAACCCAGAATACAAATACTTTATCTATCTGTATACAATTTTTTAGGATCTATTGTTTCCAGATTAATCTCTAATGCAATCAAGTCAATTTCTCCAAACCCTTCAGTGCCTCCTGAATGCTATTTTGCTTTTTTCCTTAACCTGAGCTAGACTTCCCTTCTTGGTGCTTGACATTTTTCAATCCCCAGAACTAGAGTGATTTCTCTTTGCACTTGCTTAAGAAAATTGCTTGTTTTTAAAATTTTATTGTTGTTAAGTGCCATTGAGTCGATTCTGACTCATAGCTACCCTGTATAAGGTTTCCTAGGAGCAGAAGACATTTATTCCATTCGTGATTTTCTTTAAATCTAGAATTTTGTTTTTACCTCTCTTTTGACAGTTATTAGGAGTCATGGTGTGATGCTCTGGGATAAACACTGGACTACTAACCACAAGACTGGTGCACAAACTACCAGCCGCTCCTCAGACACCCTATGCATGGCTGCTATGGGTCAGAACTGACTCCACTGCACTTAGCAACAATATGTCAGTTTTCAGAGTCTTCATTTGGCTTCAGTAGGATAAGCATCGGATTTCTAATGACAAAGTTGGCAGTTCAAACTCACCAGTCATTTCTAAGAAACCCTTTATAGTGTCACTACGAGTCAGAGCTAACTGGGTGGCACTTAATAAAAACAAAATGACAGTTATGATAAAATAATATGATAAATATTTTTATTGTTATACCCAAATGCCAAACCCACTGCTAAAGAGTCAGTTTTGACACATTGCAAGCCTACATAGGGTTTCTGAAATTGCAAAGCTTTGTAGGAGTATACAGCCTCATATTTCTCTTGCAAAGCCACTGGTGAGTTTGAACTACAAAACTGTGGTTAACAGTTCAGGGCTTACCATACTGAACTACCAGTTTATTGATTCTAAGTTGCACATTTTCGCTACGATTTAATATCCTTGATATTGTAAAGCATTTTTCAGTTGATGATATCTCAAAGTTGATAAATATGCTATTTTCTTTGTAGTATGTTGTCAAAATGTTTGAGACTAGAAAATAACTTATTTAATTATTTAAAGCCTATAGTCCATTTTCAGTAAAATCTATTTAATCAGGACATACTACATGGCCTTTACTCTGCCAAATTCAATTGAAGATGTGAGAACCATTATATATAGTCAAAGGTTTCTTTGATTTATATTCTTCTGTCCTTGGAGGTGGATCCCTAGTGGCACAACAACATTGGGCTAACTACTAGGTCAACAGTTTGAATCCATCAGCTCCTCCATGTGAGAAAGAAGAGTTTTTCTGCCCCCATAAAGATTTGCAATCTTAGAGACTCTACATAGTGTCTCTCTGAGTCAGAATTGACTCAATGGTAATGGATTTCGTTTCTTTTTTTGTGTGTTTGCAAGAAACACTATATAAAATGAATTAGTACTCTCATTTTCATTTAGCAGAATTGAAAGAAGTACAATTTGACAAAACTGGAAAGCTCAATAGTATGCTGGCTTCAGAAAAGGTTTATTTCAACAAATCTTTGAATGATACTTCCAAAGTTCATTTTCTTGTTATCGCTCTCTCTCTCTTGACACTGTTTTCCTCTTAGTGGCATCATTCTCATGACAGCTCTATTTTTTGATTTCCTAGTATTTTCAGCCTTCCATTATCTTTTTTGATACTACTTTGGAAAGAAGCCTTGCAAATAATCTTTTTTTTTTTTTTTTAAGTTTTTATTGTGAACTATGTGTCAGTTTACATTGGTGAGCATTATCTTTACGTTCATCCTATCGTATTTTGTTTCATTGCAATAATCATTATCCCTTGCATGCATCATCAAACAACTGAAGGTTACACCCCACACGCCTGCCACCTGGCCACCAGCAAACAACCCCTCTTCCTCCCTGAGTCCAGAGTCCCCACCTGCTCCTTCTGTCCACGTTATTGCCTCTGCCTCCATCCCTAGTGTCACTGCCTCTCCGGACACTGTCTCTCACTTCGCTTTTCTCCCTTGATGGTTCCAGGGATCTCTGCTCCTGGACTGCAAAATCAGCTGCTCCCCTCCTTTTGTTACCAAACATTTACATTTACCTTTCCAACACTCACTGTCAGATCTGATACCAATCATTCTCTATTGAACCTCAGGAGTCCTTTCCCCTTCACCTTTTATCATCCCCAGCCAGACAGGTTGGAAACAATTCAGTGGGGATTCTACATTTCCCTGTATTCTCTGGAGTTAGGTTCCCTAATGCAAGCTTATAAGCCAGTCACTTCTTGCCTTTGTAGTCCCCCCATTTGGGTAGACAATGTCTAAGTTCCCCCTCCCTGTCGACCCTGCATACCACGGGGGTGGGAATGATACTCACTGTAAAGATTTGTTTGCTCCTTTGTCATACAGCATCCACAGCATAGGTCAAGTTCATCTACTTGTAGTGGGTTACTCCTTTCTTTTCCCTCTGCTTTCTTCCTCTAGTTGTGTTCTGGTCATCCAGCCATTGATACTAGGTCAAATGGATACTATCTGCGAGTTTGGGTGTTCTTGTGCATCTCTCCTCACTTCATATCAACTGGATGTTTCACACTCAGTTCTAATCCTCTGGGCCCATGTCCCTGCCCCTGGGCCAAGTGTCCCCAGGTCTCATAATACTGCTGGTTAACCAGATCTCATCCAGGTTAACAGGAGTCTATTGAATGCAGTCGGACTTAGTTCACAACTTCATTGCTGTTTTCCCCCCACCTCCCCTTATTGGTGACCAATGTGGTCAGCAACAGGACCATATGCTTGCTAGTGTATTCCATTTGAGTTTCAGTCTATGAAGGGAATTTGCCTTGAGGGGATCTGACCACTTGCCTTGATGTCTTCCTGGGGAAAAACTTGCTTGTTTTTGTTTTAGTCAATCGGACTGCTGGTTTTTTTAAAAAAAATTGTTTGTTTGTTTTTTCTGCTGGTCTTTCTTTCAAGAAGTATATTCTGTTCTTCTAGCTGCTCCAGGCTGGTCTGCTTGTCCTTTCAAGTGGAAATGTCCCACCTCAGAAGATTCTGGATGAGGATCAGGATTCCACCTGCAGGGAGCCTACTTCATTGGGCAAGTTCTAGCCCCATTTTAGGTATTCCAATCAGTTATAGTCTGAAGACAGACATAAGCTTTCCCTGGTGATGTTTCTGACTATTCCTCTCTCCCCCCTTCAAGTGTCTATATTACAATAGTAGACAAGGGAAACCAAGATTCAAAAGACAGCCAAGCATCATAACATAATTTCCCCATTCAACCTATGCCTCAATTTTTGCACCCATAAGCCCTGTTATTCCACATTTGTGCTTATGACGTTATTTACCTCTGTCATATTTAGCCCATGTAAACATGCCTAGCTATTCTCCCATCCTCCTTATTTTTCCTTTCCCCTTCCCCTTCTAGTGTGTGCCCCCTCCAGGACCCACACTATCCTGTGTCAATCCATACCCTGTGCTTCATTACCCTGTGTCTATTCCCTGCTCTGTGATCCACCTTCTCCTCCATACCCCTCACTCCACCCCATACACCCTGGTAACCAACAAAAAAATAAAAATATAATAATAATTTAAAAAGACAATTTTCCCCCTTTTAGTCTTACTCTTTCATAGTAATGGACCTATGCCATATTTTTCCTTTTATGACTGACTGATTTCACTCAGTATAATGTCCTCAAGACTCATACATGGTATGCGGTAGCTTGCTGCTTCCTTGTTATTCTTCAGGGTAGCATAATATTCCATGGTGTGTATATACCAAGGTTTCTTTATCCATTCTTCCATACATAGGCACTTAAGCTGTTTCCATCTTTTTGCTATTGTAAATAGTGCTGCTATGAACATTGGTGTGCATATATCTACTTACATTATGGCTCGTATTTCTTGTGGAAAATACCAAGTAGAGGAATTGCTGGATCATAAGGTATTGTCGGGGTCCTGCCTCGACATAGTTGTGTTGTTCACGAGTGTTTGATTCACGAGGAGGGGAGATCCAGTGGTGATAGGGATAGCAAAAGAATACACAGAAAGAGACAAAGAGAGAGACAATGAGGC
>NW_006408792.1:517427-531435 GCF_000296735.1 Chrysochloris asiatica | reverse complement strand
TATTGTCAGGAGGGAACAGTCACTGGAGAAGGATATGTTTGGTAAGATGGAGGGTCAGAAAAAAGAGGAAGACCCCCAGTGTGATGGACTGGCCAGGTGGTAGCATTGATGAACTCAAGTGTGGCTACAGTAGTGAGGTTGGCCCAGGATCGGACATTGTTTCATTCTGCTTTGCATAGTGACTGGTCACTATGACTTGGTACCAACTCGATGGCACCTAACAACAACTTTTTTAATCTTTTATTTTATTGTCAGTGTGAGATGATATTTCATTGTGGTTTTGATCTGCCTCTCTCTAATGCCTAGCATAATGGTTACGTATCTGTCTGTGAACCACAGGTCAGCAGTTCTAAACTATCAGATATTCCACAGGAGAAAGATGAGGCTTTCTCCTCCCATAAAGATTTATAGCTTCGGAAACCCTGTACAGGGTCTCTATGAGTCGCAATCGACTCCACGGCATATAGCAATAACAACAATGCCTAGTGGTTATGAGTCGGGCTGCCAACCTCAAAGTCAGCAGTTCAAAACTACCAGCGGTTCCATGGGAAAAAGTGAGGCATTCTGCTCCCGTAAAGATTTACAGTCTCAGAAACCCTGTGCAGGTTCACTGAGTTGGAACTGACTTCATGATACTTACCAACCAACAACCAGCAATTGATAGTGATCATGAACATTTCTTCATTGGCTGCCTGGTGCTTCTCTTTGGTGAAGTGTCAGTTCATGTCCTGAACCCATTTTTTAATTGAGTTAATTTTCCTTTTCTTGTAGAGGTGTTTATGTTCCTATATATTTTGGAAATGGACTACCTTGTCTGATGTGTCGTTGAAAAATATTTTTTCCCATTCTATGGCCTCCCCTTTCACTCTTTTGATGAAGTCTTTTGATGCATATAAATTAGTAATTTTAGTATGTCCCATTGAACTATTTTGTTTCTGTAAGTTTCAAAATGTTTCATAGACTGTGTATGCCCTGTATTAGAGCTCTCACATGTTTCCCTATTTTTTCATTGATGGCCTTTGTAATTCTGGAATTCATATTTAGATCTTTAATCCATGCTGAGGTGGTTTTTGTATAAGCCATAAGGTAAAGGTCTTGTTGCAGTCTTTTACAAATCGTTTTCCAATTCTGCCAGCACCATCTGTTGAAGAGACCATCTCCTCCCCATGCAATATACTTAGATACTTTGTCGAAAATCAGTTGACTATATGTGGATAGGTTAATTTCTGGATTCTCAATTTTGTTCCATTGATCAATGTATCTTTCATTATACCAGTACTAGGCTGTTTTGACCACTGTAGCCGTGTGTAGTAAATTTTGAAATCAGGGATTGAGAGGATTCTCACCTTGTTCTTTTTGTTAAGCAGTGCTTTGCTTATCTGGGGTCTCTTTACTTTTCATATAAAGTTTGTAGTTACTTTTCCCTCTCTTTGAAGAATGCCATTGGAATTTGGATTGGGATTGCATTATGTGTGTAAATTGCTTTGGGCAGTATTGACATTTTCACAATGTTAAGTCTTCCTATCCAGGAGCATGGTCTATTTTTCCATTTTTGTAAGTCTGTTTTGGTTTCTTATAGTAGTTTTCTATAGTTTTATTTTTGTATAGGTCCTTGTTTTTCTGGTTACATTTATTCCTAGATATTTCATCCTTTGGGTGACTATTGTAAATGGTATTGTATTCCTAATGTCCTTTTCAGTACTGTCGTTATTGGTATAGAGGAATCCAACTGATTTTTTTATGTTGATCTTATACCATGCCATTGTGCTGAATCTTCCAATAAGATCTAATAGTTTTGTTTTTACTGAGTTTTTTGGATTTTCTAAATATACGATCATATCTTCTGCAAATAGAGAGAGTTTTACTTCCTCTTTGCCAATTCGAATGCCCTTGATTTCCCTATCTTGCCATATAGCTCTGGCTAAGACTTCTAGCATAATATTGAATAGGAGTGGTGACAAAGGCATCCTTGTCTGGTTGCTGTTCACAGAGGGAAAGCTTTTAGTTTCTCTCCATTTAGAGTAAGGTAGGCTATTGATTTTATATATATGCTCTTGATTATGTTGAGGAATTTCCCTTCAGTTCCTACTTTGTTGAGTGTTTTTATCAGGAATGGATTTTGTGAAATACCTTTCTGCATCAATCAATATGATCAAGTGTTGTTTTTTTTTTTTTTTCTCTCTTTTCTTGTTTATATGATGGATTACATTGACTGTTTATCTAATGTTGAACCATCCTTGCATCCCTGATAAGAATCCCACTTGGTCATGTTATATTATTTTTTTGATGTGCTGCTGAATTCTATTGCCTAGGATTTTGTTGAGAATTTTTGCATTTATGTTCATGAGAGATATTGGTCTGTAATTTTCTTTCTTAGTGATATCCTTTGCTGGTTTTGATATGAGGGTTGTGCTTGCTTCATAAAATGTATTAGGAAGTTTTCCATCTTCCTCTATATTCTGGAATAATTTGAATAAAATTGGTGACAACTCTTCCCTGAATGTCTGATAGAACTCACCAATGAAACCATCTGGGCCTGGACTTCTTTTGGTTGGGAGTTTTTGATGATCTGATCAATTTCTTCCATTATTATGGGTCTACTAAAGTCTTCTACTTCACTCTGTGTGAGTTTAGGTAGGTCATGTTTTTCTAAAAATGTATCGATCTCTTCTAAGTTTTCAAATTTGTTGGAGTACAACTTTTCATAGTATTCTGTTATTATCCTGTTGATTTCCTTTGGTTCCATTGTGACATCACCCATGTGATTTCTAATGCATTTTATTTGTGTCTTCTCCCTCTTTTCTTTTGTTAGGTTTGTCAATGGTCTGTCAATTTTGTTAATCCTTTCAAAGAACCAGCAGCTTCTTGTCCTGTTGATTATTTCTACAGTTTTTTTGTTTTACATCTCATTTATTTTTGCTCTAATTTTTATTATTTCTTTTCTTTTGGTGGCAGTAGTTCCCATCTGTTGGTTTGTTTCTACTTGTTGTAGATTATGTGTTAATGTGTTAATTTTGGTTCCTTCTTCTTTTTGGATGTGTGCATTTATCACAATAAATTGTCTCTCAGCATCGCTTTCACCATGTCCCAAAGATTTTTTGTATGTTGTGTTTTCATTTTCATTTGTTTCTAGGATATTTGTTAGTTCACGTTTAATTTTTTCTACTACCCAGTTACTTTTCAGCAAGGTGTTATTCACTTTCCATGTATTTGACTTTCTAATTTAATAGCATAGTGGTCTGAGAAGATGCTTTGTAGTATTTTGATATTTGTAAATTTATGGAGATTTATTTTGTGACCTAAGACATGGTCTATTCTGGAGAATGTCCCATGTGCCCTGGAAAAGAATGTGTATTGTCCTTTTGTTGGGTTGAATGCTCTGTACATCTCTATGAGGTCCAGTTATATGTGTTTTTAATGCTTAAATGGGTGTATGTTGCTTTGTTGTTAAGCTTACTGAGCATCTCCAGTTGCATGTGATCTGGTGATATGCTGCCCTTTTCATGTGTAATGCCTAGAACCTGGTTTTGTCTTGTGTTCAGAATGTGGGGTATTATAGGGTATGCTTGTAACTTGCCTATATGGGCACAATTATTGTCTCTTCTTGGGTAAGTTAGGGGCTAAAAGCTCCAATCCCTGGGAGAAGAGTGAGGCCAGAAGTACCAAAGACAGAAACAATACAAAAGCAGAGAAAGAAACTACCAATCAAAAACAAAAATAAAATTGTGATTGACACTGTCCACTGGCCTTTGCTGTGCAGGCAGGGAAAAAGGATCCTGCTCGGGTCAACTTTGGGGCTGGGTCCCAGAGTCAAACATCATAAGAAGTAGCCCACTGGTTTCTTCTCTGTGCTATTGGAAAACTGTGGGTGCAATGCTGGACCCTTTTGGGGGTGTGCTCCCACCTGCCTTAGGCATCTGGGCTGGGCAATAAGGGCACGATCGCAGCGAAGAGGAAAGATAACATGAAATATGAAAAGTAAAAGATGAAAAAACGGTCACATCTTTCCCTCCAGATGCGCAGCTCTGTCGCTATAAGCGCTGGGTCACTGCCTCTGCTTGGCTGTGACCCCACCCTTTGGCCTGAGGACTTGTGGCTGCCTGCTGGCCCAGAAATCACCATCTTTTGCTTCCATTGGTGGGAGCTGGAAACTGGCGCCCAGAATCTTAAACAAGATCCAAAGCTCCGCAGCTGTTCTATGGACTGCTCTTTCTCTACATTTTTTGGGTATTGGCATAGGAGCTTTCAGTATCTGTCTCTGCTTGTTGTTGTTGTTGTTGTTATGTGTTGTGGAGTCGGTTCCGACTCATAGCGACCCTGTACAGGGTTTCCGAGGCTGTAAATGTTTACGGGAGCACAAAGCCTCCTCTTTCTCCCGTGGAACAGCTGGTAGTTTTGAACTGCTGACCTTGCGGCTCGCAGCCCAATTCATAACCACTAAGCTACCAGAGCTCTGCTTACCTGCCCTCAAATCGGAAATCTCTAAATTATTATCTTGTCAAAATCCTAAACTTTATGATAAACAGTTCTGGAATGTCAAGTAACTTCTGAAAATCTGTTCTGCCATGAACACCAGCTTTTTAGATCTCTTGAAATGAACCGAAGGATTCTATAAACCTGAAGAATATGTACTCAAGAAAACCAACAGAATTTGTACAAGTGAGCTTCTAGATGTTTTAACTTGTCTCACTGCATCTACTTTCTTCCTAGTTCTACAGTTGTCTCAGAAACAAACAACCTTGTAGCCTCAGTACTTGTGCAAACCAGCAGGTTAGCAGTCACATGATGCGGCAAAGGGATTTGAGGTTCTCTCAAAAAATCACCCACTGAAAATTGTTACTACTCTATGACCTACCTAGCAGCCCTTTGAGGAAAAAGTCTAAAATATTTGTTGGTGTTAGGTGCATTCGAGTCAATTCTGAATCATAGTGACCCTTTGCACAACAGAATGAAACAATGTCTTGTCCTGTGTCATTCTCACAATTTTTATTATGTTTGAGTCTCCTGTTTCAGCCACTGTGTCAATGCATCTTATTGGGTAACTTCCTCTTTTTTGATGACCCTCAAAAATATAGTGTTAATTTAATCAGGGCTTCTCTTTTCTTGACCTAAATTCAGAGGATAATTTGTGTGGACATCTTGATTCCCTGTGGCAATTACTTAACACTGCAATTGTTTTAGACTGCTATACTAGTTGGGTCAAGCAAGAGATGTACCAAGAAATCTTAAAAGGTAAACTGGAAAAGCGTTTTAAAAAAGCTAAAACAATTGACCTGTGTTCTAGTTTGATGATTCTTTTGCCAGTTCAAATTTGCTGTTAATCACATCTAGTAAAAAAATGTTTTTTCATTTGTGTTATTACACTTGTCAACTCCATAGTTTCCATTTGATTATTAAACATTTTTCAGTCTCTTTACCAATATTCTCTATTTTGTGTTACACATTTATGCTTTGTTTAGTTCTTTAGAATGTTTTTCTTTAGTTAATGAAATATTTATATAAGCTGATTTAAAGTCCAATATCTGGGAAATTTCTAGTGGCTACTCTTTATTTTCCTTCTGTGTGGGCAAAAATATTTTGTGTTGTTATTTAAAAACAGTTTTTTTTGGTGTCTATCATTTTTTTTTAATTTGAAACTGGACATTTTATATACCATAATGTAGCAACTCTTGAAATCAGATTTATTTTTGCTGTTTCTTACTGACTGTCCTGGAATAATTCTTTGACGTTTGTATTCTTTGTCATGTGCAGCCAATTAAGTCTCTGTTGAATTAGCTTAATGAACAGTTAATGATTGTTGTGGTTGTTAGGTGCCATAGAGTCGGTACCGACCCATAGCAACCTTATGCACAGCAGAACGAAATACTGCCCAATCCTGGGCCAAACTCAAATAATTAGACAAACATTTCCTTATATTTCTTGAACCAATAAGTATCCTAACATTTGACAAGGGACTTTATATGCATTATGAGGCATGTCTTCATCCCTCTAGTGATTTAAAACTCTGCCTTAGACTTTACTTCCTACTTGTGCACAGATTTGAAGTCAGAGGTGATAGTAGCATCTTCTTATGTCTTTTTCATGCATCCACAGAATCCTGAGCATGTACATGGTCTTCTAGATTCCCAGGAATATGTAGGAACTTTGCAAGGCAACTCATAAAAATTAAACAATACTATCCTAACTAGTCAGTCGATCAAAAAAGAAATCATAAGGAAGAGCAGAAAACACTTTGAGATGAATGATAAATCAATCCAAATTTATAGGATGCAACTAAAGCACCACTTAGAGGGGAATTTCTATCTGTTAGAGTAAAAAATTAAAAAGTTTTCAAATCAATACTATAACACTCCACCTAAACATTTTTGAAAAATAAGAACAAAATAAAACAATAGTCCTGGTGTGGTGCTGTACGATAAACACTAGACTTTTAGCCACATGACTGATGATTCAAACCCACCAGCCGCTCCTTAGAAACCCTGTACAGGTTAAACCAACAATTATCAAGCAGCCAGTTATTACTGAATAGCAACACATGTCAAACACTCAAAAACAGTTGTAGTGGATACAAATAAGAATAAAGCATAGACTCAGCCCTACAGTTTCTTGCAATCAGTTTGGGGAAACTAGTTTCAGATACATAGCAATAGAAACTTAAAAACAACAATAAAAATATTAACTAAGCCAAATGGTTATGAAACAAAAGTACTTCCCACAATGAATTTATAATCCACCTGAAGGCTGTGGGGGGAAAAGTAAGTATTGGTGTTGTTGTTGTTAAGTGTTGTTAAATGTCAGCAAGCTGGTTCTGACTCAAGACTTTCAAGGCGTGACTCATGGGTTTGAATCACCAACCTTATGGTTAACAATCAAGTGCTTATTCTATAATACTATTCCATTAAATCTATTAAAAATAAGATAAATATTATTTGGTATATAAGTACTTCCTCTGACTTATACTTTAGAAAGAGTGTTTCCCCCCAACAGAAGGATGAATGTACAGAAAGAAAGACCTCTTAAGCAGCATTGCAGTTTTTAGAAAATATTTTGTAGAATTAATTAAATCCGTGAAAACAGTAAAAAGATGGCATATTCATTGTGAGTGTGTGTGTGTGTGTGTGTGTGTGTATTTATGATAGCCAACAAGGCTATAGTACTTTCTAATGAATTCTTTAGAATTTTCTGTATAAAATAACATGCCATCTACAATTAAAGATAGTTGCACATTCTTGGTTTTCAATCATGATGTCTTTTACTTGACTAATTGTCTTGAGAAGAAACTCTAGTAAAAGTGTTGTATAGAGATGGTGAGAGTAGACATCTTGGTTTTGTTCCTGAGTTTAGGAACAAACTATTTATTCTTTCACCATTAAGTTTGAAGTTAGCTGTGGATTTTTTTTGTGAATGGTGTTTATTGGTTTGAGAAAGTTTTCTTCTATTTCTAGTTTGGTAAACACTTTCATCATGAAAGTGTTGGATTGTGTCATATGATTTTTTCTCAGTTTCCACTGAGATGATCATAGATGTGTGTTACCTATATTGCTAAACTTTATTTGCTGATATTTGTGAACTCAACCAACCATATATTCCTGGATATGTCCTACTTATCAGTAGTTTGCTATCTTTTTTATTTATTTATAGACTTTTTTATGTGTATTTTTGAAGAATTTGTATCTATATTCATAAGGGGTATTGGCCCATATTTTTTGTTGTTTGTAAAGTGTTTGATTTCGTTGTTTGTGAAGTGTTTGAATGGTTTTCATACCAGACTTATAAAATGAGTTGGGAAACGTTCTATTTTTTTGAAAAGCTTGCAGAGAATTTGTAGGGGTTTTATTCCATTAAATATTATCAGTGAAGCCATTTGGGCCTGCCCTTTTATATTGAAAACTTTTATTTCTATCAACTAACTCAATCTCTTTCATTTTTGTTGTTGTTGTTGTTAAGTGCCGTCGAGTCAGTTCCGACCCATAGCGACCCTGAACAAGGTTTCGAGGCTGTAAATCTTTTGTTGTTGTGTGCCATCGAGTCGTTTCCTACCCATAGCGACCCTGTACAGGGTTTCCAAGGCTGTAAATCTTTATGGGAGCAGAAAGCCTCATCTTTCTCCCACAGAGAAGCTGGTGGTTTCAAACTGCTGACATTGCGGTTCGAAGCCCGTTTCGTAACCACTATGCTACCAGAAGTTTTCTATTTATTTTATATTCATTTCAATAACTTGTGATTTTATATGATTTTTAAATTTTATCTATGTACATAATTTGTTGGCATAAAGTTGCTCAAAGTATTCTTTCATGAGTCTTTTTTTAATTCTGTACGGTCTATAATGTTGTCTTATCTTTATTTCTGGTTTTATTAATTTGAGCCCAATCACTTTCAATAGTGCTTAACAAAAACAATAACTCTTCTTGGTTACTCTGTTTAATGGTTTGTCAATTATGTTCTTTTTTTCAAAGGACAATTTTTGGTGCAGTTGCTTATCTTTTTTTAAATTTTATTTTCTCTATTTAATTTATTTAAATACAAATTGATATCATTTCCTCCTTTCTGCTTGTTTTAGATTTGTTGTTGTTTGTAGTTCAGATCACATGCTGTCCAGTGCTTTATCTTACAGTACCACACCAGAATTCCATTAGTATACATTTATTAACTTTAGTGCTATCACTTAGTTTCACATGAATATATAATTCATTAGTGGTGGTGGTATGTGCTTTGGAGTCGGTGCCAACTCATAGTTACCCTACATAGGTTTTCTGAGGCTGTAAATCTTTATGGGAACAGAAAGTCACATCTTTCTTCTATGGAATGGCTGGTAGTTTCGAACTGCTGACCTTGAGATTAGCAGCCCAACTCATACCCACCACACTACAATAGCTCCTTATAGTCAACTGTTTTTGTTGTTAAGTGCCGAATTGGTACCGACCCATAGAGACCCTGTACTGGCGAGGCTGTAATTCTTTACAGGAGCAGAAAGACTCATCTTTCTCCTGCAGAGCAGCTGGTGGTTTTGAACTGCTGATCTTAATGTTCACAGCCCGATTTGTAACCACAATGCTACCAGAGCTCCTTTTATAGTCAATTAGTCATTCATTATATTCAATATGAGAAAAAGCTCACTCTACAGAGACTTAATTACAAGATGAAATGAGAAACAAGTGAAGTTAGTATCAGATGATTAAGGAGAAAAAGAATTGTAAATGTAATGTAGGAAAAAAAAATTTAAGTGTAAACAGAATTGCCTATAAATTGTATTTTAAACTCCTATTTGGTAGTTAGTGGAAAGGCAATATTATTTTTGGTTTAGGAGGAAAACTAATAATAAAGAAAAAGTGTTCACTACCCTCTAGTTAAGGAGCTCCAGTAGCGTAGTGGTTATGAATCAGGCTGCGAACCACAAGGTCAGCAGTTTGAAACTACCAGCTGTTCCGAGCAAGAAAGATGAGGTTTTCTGCTCTGGTAAAGATTTATAGCCTTGGAAACCCTGTACAGGGTCGCTATGAGTCGGAACCGACTCCACGGCACATAACAACAACAACAACAACCACTTTCTAGTTGGAGTCCTGATTTGGTGCTGTAGGTTAATGTGCCAGACTACAAAGCCATTTGAACTGCAAGGTCAGTGGTTCACGCTCACCAGCTGCTCCTCAGAAACCCTATATAGGGTTGCTATGGGTCATAACTGACTCAATGGCACTTAACAACAACAACAACACCTCTAGTTGATTTGGACTCATAGGACTGTTTTGGACAGAATATAATTGCTACTTAGGGTTTCCAAGTTTATACATCTTTACAGACAGCTGCATATTTCTCCTGAGGAGTGGCTGGTGGGTTTGAAACACTGACCTCATTGTTAGCAGGCTAGCACTCAACCCATTGCACTATTTTGCTTCTTAAAGAAAGCAGTACAGATACACAGGAAACAGTTGGCTGCTTTCCTGCACATCTCTAGGCTTTGAGAAGCTAGTAGTATTAAAGATATAGTGGTTTAACCATAATCAGTCTCAGATTTAAAATGCTTTTGTTGATGTTAAGTTGATTTTGACTCATGGAGAGCCCATACATATAGAGTAGAATTACTCCATAGAGTTTTTAAGGTCATAACCTTTCAGAAGCAGATTGCTATGTCTGTCTGCGAAGGAGCATCTGGATAGGTTTGAACAACTAACCTTCTGGCTAGAAGTTAAGCACTTAACCATTTGAGTGAAGCAGGGATAGGGACTAGGCACTTTTTAAAAAATATATTTTATTGTGAATTATGTGATAGTTTACATGGGAGAACATTAGTTTTACATTCATCCTATCGTATATCATTTCATTGCCATGGTTATAATTCCCTCATAAACTGCAAGCCTGCCCTCCAGTCGTCAGCACACAGCCCTTCTCCCTATCTGTGTCTAAAGTCCCCAATAGCTCCATCTTTCCAAGTCCTCATCTCTGCCTCCATCTCAGGCATCACTGCTTCTCTGGGTAGGGTCCCAATCTCCGCTCTTCTCCCTTGATGGTCCAGGGACTAGGTGCTTTTGTTTACCTCTTCTCTAGTACCACTCTGCACCATCAGCATACTGACTGCATGCCTTTGATGTTACTATTTGTTTGTTCCTCTTAGAACAAGGTTTATGCCTAATTAATTTTATATGGTATCTTAGTGCCTAGAATAGTGGAATGTTCATTAATAAATATGTAAAAGAATGTACAAATAAATGTATATAAAAAAGAATGTATAAATAAATATGTAAAAGAATGTGTAAATTAAAAAAAATCCTATTGAAGAATTTACATTCACAAAGAAAGACAAGAAAACATTGAAGAGACATTAGATTGAGTTAAGGTGAAAGTATGTGGAAATGGTGAGAAAATTAATGAGATTACAACAGACTTCAGTAACAGGTGTGAGATTTTAAAAAAAGAAAACAAAACACAAACTGATATGGTAGGGTGAATGTTGTTGTTAGATACCTTCAAGTCAGTTCTGACTTACAGCAACTGTATTAAAGAGCATGAAACATGGCCAGGTCCTGTGTCAGCCTCACAATCATTATGTTTGAGCCTATTGTAGCCACTGTATCAATCCACGTTGGTGAGGAAGAGTCTTCTTCTTTTCTGCCCAACCTTCATTTTACTAAGCATAATGCCCTTTCCCAGGACTGGTCCTTCCTGACAATGTGTCCAAAGTACATGAGACAAAGTCTTATCATTCTTGCTTGGATGCTGACCACCAAAATGCTCCTTAGAAACAAAGAGTTGTTCCTTCTTCTGGGAGTCAGTTGCTGGAGAAGGATATCATGTTTGGTAAGCTGGAGGTTTCAGAGAAAAAGAGGAAGACCCTCAACGAGATGGATTGGCCAAGTGGCAGCACCTATGGACTCAAGCGTGGCAACAGTTGTTAGGTTGGCCCAGGATCAGGCAGTGTTTCGTTCTGTTGTCCATAAGATTGCTATGAGTTGGTACCTATTCCATGGCACATAACAACAACAACTGGTAGTCAAAGATTCTTTTAATATTCTTTGACAGCACTATTATTCAAATGCATTAATCCTTTTCCATCTTATTCATTGTCCAGCTTTCACATGCTTATGAAGTAATTGAAAATACCATGGCTTGTGTCAGGCACACTTTAATTCTCAAAGTGATATCTTTGCTCTTTGACATTTTAAAGAGGTCTTTTCTAGCAAATTTGCCCAATGTAATGTCTTTTAATTTCTTATGAATTGGGCTGCGAACCTTAAGACCAGCAGTGCGAAACCAACAGCTGTTCCTCAGGAGAAAGATGAGGCTTTCTGTTCCCGTAAAGGTTTACAACCTCAGAAACCCTATACAGGGTCACTGTGAGTTGGAACTGACTCTGCAGCACATAACAACAACAACTTCCATGAGGTGTGGCTCTGTGGGCTAATGTGACAGGCAGCAAAGTCATTTGAACTGCAGTCTGTGGTTCAAGTTCACCAGCTGCTCCTTGGAAATCCTATACAGGGTCGCTTTGGGTCAGAATCGGCTCTACAGCACTTAACAACAACAACACTTCCATGAAGATTCACTGTGAATCTAAGTAAAATGAAATCCTTGTCGACTTTAATCTTTTCTCCATTTATCACAATGCTATTTATTGGTCCAGTTGTGAAGGTTTTTGTTTCTTTACACTGAGTTGCAATCCATACTGAAGGCTGTAGTCTTTGATCATCATTAGTAAATATTTCAGGTACTCTTCACTTTCAGCAAGCAAAGTTGTGTCATCTGCTTATTGAAGGTTGTTAATTAGTATTCTTTTATTCCTGACATTTTTTTAGGTAGTCCAGCTTTTTGGATCATTTGTTCAGCATACAGATTGAATAAGTATGATGAAAGGATACAACCTTGACACATACGTATCCTGATTTTAAATCATTCTGTTACAACTGCCTTTTGTCTATGTACAGGTTTCACATGAACACAATGAAGTGTTTTATAATTCCCTTTCTTTGCAATATTATCCATAGTTTTTATGATCCACATAATCAAATACCTTTGCATATTTAATGAAGCACAGGTGAACATCTTTCTGATAGTCTCTGCTTTCAGGTAAAATCAATCTGACATTAGTAATGGTATCCCTAATTCCACATCCTCTTCTGAATGTAGCTTGAGTTTCTGGCAGCTCCATGTCAATATACTACTACAGCCATTTTAAAATTATCTTCAGCAAAATATAACTTGCATGTGATATTAATGATACTGCTTGATGAGTTCAGCATTTCTTGGGTTAACTTTCTTTGGAATGGTCACAGATGTGGATCACTTCGAATTGCATGGCCTAGTAGGTGTCTTCTAAATTTCTGGGCATAGTCTAGTGAGTTTTGCATCAGTTTGTTGTAATATTTAGATTGGTATTCTGTCAATTCCTGGAACCTTGTTTTTTGCTAATGCCTTCAGTGCAGCTTGGATTTCTTCCTTCAGTAACATTGACTCTTGATCATATACTACCTCCAGAAATTATTGACCATTGACCAATTCATTTTGGTACAGTAACTGTCATTGATTGGATTGTATCCTCCAAAATAAGTGCATGACTGGACCATTCTTAGTGGTTTGTCAGTTACATGAGATACCCCATGATGTGATCTGATAAACCAGTAAGAAGATTGTGGGTGGGATACATCCCTCTTAATCCCACCAGGACTGGGTATGGCATGCAATACCTTTTATCTGACAAAAGATGAAAGGTGAGAAATGGGAGAAAAAAGAGTGTGAAGTGGAGTTTCTCCTTTAGACCCTGTATAGCTGGTGAGTATAAACCACTGAACTTGAATTTCATACTGACCTTGAGGTTCTGTGCTTTATCCATTCTTGCAACACTAGATAGTTAAGAGAGTGACTTTATGTATTTTTTCTGTCTTCATTTAATGCATCCTCACTCATTCAATATGGATGTTGTTGTAGGTGCTGTTGAGTGGGTTCCGGCCTATAGCAAGCCTGTATAGAGTTACCGAGGAGCAACTGGTGAGCTTGAACTACCTGTCTTGCAGTTCAAACTGATTTTGCAGTCCACTGTATTAACCAATAGCACCACACCAGGACCCCAATATGGATGAAGTCTTGCCATCCTCACTTTTGAGGACATTCTGGCTGTCTTTTTTCCAAGACAGATTTGTTCATTCTTCTGGAAATCCAGAATATTCCTAACCAACACCATAATTCAAATGCATCAATTTGTTTTTTGGTCTTCCGTATTTATTGTTCAGGTTTCACATGCATATGAGGCAACTAAAAATACCATGACTTGATTCAGCCCCTTAGTCCTCAAAATGACATCTTTGCTCTTTAACACTTTATAGAGGTCTTTTGAAGCAGATTTGCCCAGTGCAACAGGTCATTTGATTTCTTTCTCTTTTTTTAAGTTTTTATTGTGAGGTTTACATGGGAGAACATCAGTTTTATACTCATCCTATTGTATTTCGTTTCATTGCAATGATTACAATCCCCTCCATGCATCATCAAATAACCCCAAAGGGTACACCACACAGGCCCACCC
>NW_006408792.1:516253-517327 GCF_000296735.1 Chrysochloris asiatica | reverse complement strand
TTAGGAAAATATCACATTTATCTGTGGATTTTCAAAGCCTCCGTGTATTAATTTAATATATATAACTGAATATTAAGATGAAAGCAATTTGCCATTAACTGCCAGTGGCCTCATTTGTTACACTCGGGCCTATAGGGCCTTGAACCTCTGACCAGTCTTACACGGTCTGCAACAAGGTATCTGTATTTTCAAAATCTGAGGAAGTGCCATATTGTTTTCCAGAGAGGTTGGATCATTTTGCACCCCACCAGCAATGTAAGAGGGTCCCAGTGTCGCCACATTCTCACCTACATTTATTGTCCTCTACTTTGTCCAGACAAAGACAGACTAGGAAGAAAGAGTGATGAACTACTTCCGAATCTTTAGTCACTGAAAACTTTATGAATATCAGAGAAACACTGTCAGATACAGTGCCGGAAAATGAGCCCCTCAGGTTGGAAGGCACTCAAAATGCAACTGGGGAAGGGGTGCCTCCTCAAAGTAGAGTTGACCATGATGACGCGAATGGAGTTAAGCTTGTGGGAGAAAAGCCCACAGAACCTTCATTTGGTGATGGGTCACAACTCAAAATGAAGAGAAACAGATTTTCCAT
This sequence comes from Chrysochloris asiatica, assembly GCF_000296735.1. Classification (NCBI taxonomy): domain Eukaryota; kingdom Metazoa; phylum Chordata; class Mammalia; order Afrosoricida; family Chrysochloridae; genus Chrysochloris; species Chrysochloris asiatica. The sequence goes on along the minus strand of NW_006408792.1, from coordinate 516,735 downwards.
TGAAAATTGGAACATGGAATGTACGAAGTATGAATCTAGGAAAATTGGAAGTTGTCAAAAATGAAATGGACCACATAAACATTGATATCTTAGGCATTAATGAGCTGAAATGGACTGGTATTGGCCATTTTGAATCTGACAACCACATGGTTTACTATGCTAGGAATGACAAATTGAAAAGGAATGGTGTTACATTTATCGTCAAAAAGAACATATCCAGATCAGTCATGAGGTACAACACTGTATGTGATAGGATAATATCCATGCGTCTACAGGGAAGCCCAGTTAATACCCTATTATTCAAATTTGTGCACCAACCACTAAAGCCAGTAAGGATGAAATAGAAGAATTCTACAAACTTCTTCAATTTGAAATTGATCAAACATACAATCAAGATGTATTGCTCATTATTGGAGATTGGAATGCAAAGAATGGGAGCAAAGAGGAAGGACCAGTAGTTGGAAAATATGGCCTTGGTAATA
>NW_006408792.1:503445-510554 GCF_000296735.1 Chrysochloris asiatica | reverse complement strand
CTGCTCCTGGGCTGCAAAATCAATCACTCTTCTCCTTTTGTCAAAAAACATCTACCTCTAAATTTCCTAGCCTCACAGTCAGTCCTGATGGCAATTATTAACTATTGTACCACAAGATCTTATCCCCATTTCCTTTCGCCAGCCTGGTCCCAACAGATTGGAAATCACTCAGTGGTGATTCTACCTTCCCCAGCCCTGTCTAGAACTAGGCTCCCTCTTGAAAGCTTGTAAGCCAGTCACTTATTGCCTTTATAGGCCCCCCATTTTGAGTAGCCAATGTCTAAGTTGCCCATCCCTGTCAACCCTGTGTACTGAGGGGGTGGGAGTGATCCTCGCTGTAAAGATTTGTTCCCTTTTTTGAGCTACTACATCCATAAGTATAGGTAAAGTTCATCAAATTGTAGCAGGTTACTCTTTTTTTTTACCCCCTTCTTTCTTTTTCTAGTCGAGTTCTGATCATCCAGCCATCGAAGTCCAGTCAAGTGGGTATTATCTGCAAATATGGGTGTTCTTGTGCATCTCCCGTCACTTCATATCAGCTGGACGTGTCACTCTCCACTCTAGTCCTCTGTGTCCGTGTCACACTGCCTCTGGGTCCAGGAATCCCCGGGTCTTGCTGTACTGCTGGCCATCCAGGTCTCCACACAGGTTCACGAGGGTCTATTGAATGTGGTTGGACTTAGCTTGCAACTTCATTGCTATTTTTTACACCCCTTCCCTTATCGGTGACCAACCTGGTCACCAACCAGACCACATGCCTGCTCATGTATTCCTCCTGAGTCTCAGTATTGGAAGGGGGTTTGCTCTGAGGGGTCTCATTCACTTGCCTTGTTGGCTCCCAGGCCAACAGCTTACTTGTTCTTGTAGTAATCAATCAGAGTGCCATTATTGTTTTAGATTTTTCCTGCCAGTTTTTCTTTCACGAAATATCTTGTGTTCTTCTAGCTGCTCCAGACTGGTCTACTCGTCCTCTCCAGTAGAAATTTCCTACCTCAATCGGTTCTGGATGGGGTTCTGGATTCCACCTATGGTCTTGTGCAATGTAAAGGTACCACAGGAAGCCTCGTTCACTGGGCAACTTCTAGCCCTTTTTAAGGTATTCTAATCAGTTATAGGCTGAAGACGGACCTACAAGCTTTCTGTAGTGTTGATTCTGGCTATTCCTTTCTCCCCACCTCAATTGTCTATTTTACAATGGTAGGCAAGGGAAACCAAGATTCAAAAGACAGCCAAGCATCTTAACATTATTCCCCTCTTTTACCCCTTCAAACCATGCCTCAATCCCTGTATCCTGGAGCCCTGTTGTTCCAAGATTGTGCATACATCATCTACCCCTGTTCCACTTAGCCCATGTGAACCTGCCTAACTGTTCTCCCATCAGCCTTTTTCTTCCATTCCCCTCCCCCTTCTTGTGTATTGCCCCTCCCCTCCCGAACACCCAAGCTACCCTGTGTCTATTCCTTACTCTGAGCTCTATCTTCCCTTCCCTTCCTTCCCTCCCTTCCTCTTATCCCATACATCCTGGTGATCTGCAAATATATACAATTTTTTTCCCCTTTTAGTGTGGGTTCTTTTTCTTACTCTTTTACAATAATGGTCCTATGCAGTATTTCTCCTTTTGTGACTGACTAATTTCACTCAGCATAATGTCCTTAAGGTTCCTCCATGTTATGCACTTGCCTGTAGCTTCCTTGTTTTTCTTCAAAGTAGCATAATATTCCATTGTGTGTATGCACCACAGTTTGTTTATCCATTCTCCAACTGATAGGCACTTAGGCTGTCTCCATCTTTTTGCTATTGTAAGTAGTGCTGCTATGAACATTGGTGTGCATATATCTACTTATGTTATGGCTTATATTTCTTGTGGGTAAATACCAAGTAGAGGAATTACTGGATCATCAGGTATTTCAATTTCCAACCTTCTGAGGAAGTGCCATATTGCTTTCCAGAGAGGCTGGACCATTTTGCAGTCCCACAAGCAATGCAAGAGTGTCCAGTCTCTCCACATCCTCACCAGCACTTATTGTCCTCTACTTTTTTGATCTTTGCTGTTATTGCTGGTGTGAGATGATATCTCATTGTTGTTTTGATTTGTATCTCTCTAATGTGACTCGGACTGCTATCGTCAGGGTCAGCAGTTCGAAACTACCAGCTGTTCCACAGGAGAAAGATGAGGCTTTCTGCTCCCATAAAGATTTACAGCCTCGGAGACCCTATAAAGGGTTGCTATGTGTTGGAACCGACTCCACGGCACATAACACAACAATAATGGCTAGTGATGGTGACCATTTCTTCATATATTTGTTGTCTGCCGGGATCTCTTCCTTGGTGAATCATTTGATTTCTTGGCTCCTGCTTTCAGGAGTGTTTTGTTGTTGTTGCTGCTAAAGTGCCATCAAGTTAGTTCCCACCTAGAGGAACTTGTATAGGGTTTCCAAGGAGCAGTTGGTGAGCTTGAACCACCAACCTTGCGGTTCAAAGTAACTTTGAAGTGCAGCACATTAACTTACAGTGCCACACCAGGACTCCTTCAGGGTGTTAAGTATATATATGGATTGGTTGGTTATGTGCCGTGGAGTTGGTTCCAGCTCATAGTAACCCTGCCTAGGGTTTCTGAGGCTGTAATTTTTATAGGAGCAGAAAGCCTCATCTTTCTCCCACAGAACGCTAGTAGTTTCAAATTGCTGAAGCAGTTTTGTTAAAAGTGATTTAGATCAAAGTGTACAGTCTTTAGTGTGGATTATACTACAACATAAAGAAAATGGTAATTATTACAACTGATCTAAAAGCAAACTCATGATAGATAGAGAAAATAGTGACACTATCAAGAATTTCATTTTACTTGGATTCTCAATTAACATCTCTGCAGCAGCAGCCAAGAAATCAAATGAGGTACTGCATAAAGCAAATCTGATGCAAAAAGATCTCTTTAAAGTTTCAAAAGCAAAGATGTCATTTGGAGGACTAAGATGACCCAAGCCATGTTATCTTCAGTAGTCTCATGCATGTGAAAAGTGGACAGTGAATAAGAAAGTCCAAAAAGAGAATGATGCATTTGGATTATGATGTTGGTAAGGAATATGCAATATATCATGGATTGTCCAAAGAATGGATAAATCTGTCTTGGAGAAGTACAACTAGAGTACTTCTCAGAAGCAATGAGTTTTCTGACTTCATCTCACATACTTTTGGGACCTGTATTATATATAAGATTGGTATGAGTCAGAACCAACTTGACTATGTTGAGTAACAGTTTTGTTGTGTTTTCAAATTTGACCATAATAATATATGCTTTCAAAGTCTATTGAATGCTTCCAAACATATAAAATATTTTAAGGTATATAGATTTTACAAATACTAAGTTTCAAAATGGAGTCCTGGTCTGGCACTGTAGGAGAAGCAATGGACCAAGGTTGGTTTCAACTGCAAGATTGGCAGTTCAAACTCACCAGTCACTTCTCAGAAATCTATATAGGGTCTCTAGGAGTCATAACCAACTTTATGGCACTTAGCATCACAACTAAGTTTCAAAATATTATTTCTTACCACAACCTCATTTTTTTTTTTTTTTTTTTTCTTTCTTGGGTGGTTTAGAAGGCTTTAAAAGTATTTTTGTATATGAAGTCCTGGAATGGCAATGTTAGATAAGCGCTTGACTGAAAGGTCAGTTTGAATTGCAAGGTCAGTGAATCAAACTCATCAGCCATTTCTCAAAAACCTTATGTAGGGTTTCTGTGAGTCAGAACTGACTCAATGACACCTAACAACAACAACATATGTATGTTATTGTTGTTAAGTGCCATCGAGTCGGGTCAGCCCATAGCAACCCTATATAGAGTTTCCGAGGAGTGGCTGGTGAGCTTGAACCACCAACTTTGCAATTCAAACGGCTTTGCATTAACACAAAGCACCACACCAAGTTTATAGCTGGTTATATATATATATAAAATCAGCTATAGACTTTCTGGTATGTGTTTTTAAAAAGTCTAAGTTAAGCAAATAATTATCTTATATATTAACTTATGCATTTTGCTGTAAAACTGTTAAAGTACTTTATTTTCTAATCTATATGAAACTCTTATGGTTATTTAAACAGCACATATTCTAATTGCAGGCTGATCATTTAGTTCAGTGAGTAATAAAAACACTAACAGTCTCATATAATCCAAAAAGAGAGCTCCCAAGTAGGCAATGAGCACAACTTTCTTGTTAAATAATTTTGACTAACCAGTCTTTATAGGAGCTTTAGATTCTGTGGTTACTTGTTTATTTCATAATCATGGTCTTTGGAAAATAATAAGATTTTCAGTTTTTTCATATCATAATTATTTTTTCTTCCAAGAGAAGAATTTAAAATCAAATTTCTCTGATTTTAAAGTATCATATTATTAAATGATAATATTACTTTTCATATTATCTGGTCAAAACCTAGAGAAACAGCTGTTAATGGCAAAAAACACAGACACAGAAATCCTCACAATTTTTTTACTTAATTGTTTGAGGTAAGAAGTCAAGAAGTATTAGGTGGAAAGTATTTATTTCCCTTTATTTGTTAAGTTACCCAATGGAGTTGTTCACATAGGAGAGTCAGGAGATAAATGCTCAGTTCTATCCTTCAGTCACCTGTTCGCAAGATAATGAATTGACTCCTTATTGTCATTTGAAGAGGAACATTATTGCTTAAAATACATCATTATAAATTTATAGATTATAATTTTTTGTCTTAATTGAATTAATTATCCTTTTTGAAGCTCACATTGTTAGATAATTGGTTAGTGGAAGCCTCTTCAAGTTGGAACCTGGGTTCTTTTGAATGACTCTAGTAGTCTTTGATTATGTCTTTGTAATTCATTTTTATTATCTCTTCTTTCTCCAGATTCATCTTGTACATTTTCTTTTCCAGACCAGAAAGTAGCCATGAGTCTCTGGTTTCTCATAGTGGGAAATATTGTTGTTTTATAAAACATTTTATAGTGCGTTAAGTTAAGGATAAAGAGAAGATCATTGGCTTTACCTTCAGCAAGGCATACACTTTGTTTCTTCCCGATGATTGCAACCTGCTCCATGCAATAATAGTTATCCCACTTCCTCCTTGTGGATCCTATTTCAATTTCACTCTTCTTCCATCCCTTCTCAACTTTGTCTTTAGGTAAACGTTGCCCTTCTGACCTTGAATGATTAACCAACAATACAAGTATAGTGCACCTTACTAGTGTTGTTGTCCCCCTATAAACCTATCTACTGCTTGGCTGAAAACTGGGCCATGATGGTGAGTTCCTTTACATACCTGAAAAGTAGTAGAGGGCCATAGTCTCGAGTGCCTCCAGTTTCTTTCTGATCAGTAAATCCTGAAGCCCCCCCCCTTTTTTTTTTAATTTTGTAATTTTGAGTATTGTTCCATAGTTTCTCCCACTCCAGCTGGGACCTTCTAATGTGATCTCTTTTGGAACAGTTGGTAGTGGTGGCCAGTCACAATCTAGTTCTGATTTCAGAGTGATGGTGACCGATATTCACCTGCTCCATTGGTCCATTGGACTAGTAGATTCCAAACATCTTCAGTTTTCATCATTCTGTTTTCATCTGCACATGGAGAAATCCATAGGTGCATCTTAAATGGCTGTTGTGTGAGTTTCTAAGATTCCAGTCGCTACTCACCATAATAGAATATAAAACATTGTCTTTGTGGACTATGTTACGCCAAGTGATCATGGTGTTCCCTGAAACTGTGGTCCTGAGTCCCCAGGCCCATCATCTCGTTGTCTTAAGATATTTGATAATATCTCAAAAGTTTTCATTATTTCCCCCATGTATGCTCCACCACATTCATAGGTGTGTTTGCAGCAAAGGTAAATGCCTATGTACAGACGCTCATATATCTGTGAGTATATTCCCACTTTCATTCTCATACACATTTAGTCAGTATATTTGTCCATTCATCTATATGTAGGACATTGTTGTTCCAGCGTTGTGTATATAGCACTATTTACCTCTATCCACTTTAACTGTTTCCTACTTCCGTATGTCTTCATCATTTTTCTGCCAAGCTCCCACTTGGGTGACCATCACCCAAACTAACACATGCCCACCCTCTAACCAGTGAATTACTCTCCCTTCCCTCCCACCTCTAATATTTCTTTTAGCATGAAAACCTTTTCTTGAGTTTTTGCAATAATGATCTCATATAATATTTGTCCTTTTGTGATTGACTAATTTCACTCAATACTATATCCTCCAGGTTCATCCAAATTATGAGGTGTTTTGCAGATTCATCCTTATTCTTCAACATTGCATAGTATTCTGTAATATAATAGTTATCCCAAACTTTATGTACCAAAGTTTGCTTATGCATTCTTCCACTGAGAGACATGTAGGCTGTCTCCATCTTTGTGCTATTGTAAATAGTGCTATGATGAACATGGGTGTATATATATCTACTCGTGTCATGGCTCTTAGTTTTTGTGGATATTATGCTGTGCATAGTGTCACTATGAATCAGTACCAGCTCAATGGCACCTAACGACAACAACAACAATAACAACAATGCCAAGTTGAGGAATTGCTGGGTCATATGGTTTTTCTATTTCCAATTTTTTGAGGGAGCATCAAACTGTTTTCCAATGTGGTTACACATAATTTTACAGTCCAATAAACAATGTAGAAAAGTCTCAGTCACTGCATATCCTTGCCAGTATTTGTTGTTTTCTATTTTTGAACTAAGCTATTAATACTCAGGTGAAATGATATCACATTGTTGCATTGATTTGAGTACCTCTGTGTGGCACTGTGGGATAAAGCACTAGACTGCAAGGTCATTTTGAATCACAAGGTTAGCAGTTCAAACTCACCAGCTGTTCCTTGATATACTTATACAGGGTCACTATGAGTGGAAATCAACTTGGTGCTACTTAACAACAACCACAACAATGACTAGTGATCACAAACAGTTCTTTACATGTTTGTTGTCCACCTGAATGTCTTCTTTGGTGAAGTGTTTCTTCTTGTCTTCTGCTCATTTTTTAATTGGGATGTCTTTCTTTTTCTTGTAGAAGTGTTGTAGTTTTCTATAAATTTTGAAGACTAGTCCCTTGTCTGATATGTAATTGCAAAAT
>NW_006408792.1:502017-502910 GCF_000296735.1 Chrysochloris asiatica | reverse complement strand
AATCAGTCCTGATAACAAATATTCACCCTTGCATCACAAGAGACCCATCTGCATTTCTTTTCATCAGCCCTTCCTAGACAGATTGGATACTACTCACTGGAGACTCTACCATCCTCCTCACCCTGTCGATCTAGGTTTCCTCTTGAAAGCTTGTAATCCAGTCACTTCTTACCTTTGTATTCCTCCCCCATTTTGGGTAGCCAATGTTCAAGTTGCCCATCCCTATCTACTCTTTGTGCAGAGGAGGTGGGAATAATTCTTGGAGCAGGGATTTGTTTCCTCTTTTGAGCTACTGCATTTATAGGTGTAGGTCAAGTTTATCAAGTTGTATCAGATGACTGTTCATCCAGTTTTTGAAGCCAGGTCAATTGGGTATCATCTGCAAGTGTGGGTGTTCTTGCATCTGTCCGCCCTCTTTGCTCTCCACTGTCAACCTCTGTGGTTGTATCATTGACTCTGAGCCCATGAGTCCCCAGGTCTTGCCTCACTGCTGACCGACCAGGTCTCCACCTGGGTTCACAGTAGTGTGCTGAACAATGCAGGGCTTAGCTCGTCGCTTCATTGCTGTTCTTCAGTCACTTCTCCTTATGGGTGACGTGCGTGGTCGCCAATCAGAGCATGTATTTCCATTGCGTCTTGGTCTTGGAAGAGGATTTGTACTGAGAGGACCCAACCACTTGCCTTGATGTCTCCTGGGCAAGCAACTTGCTTGTTCTTGTGGTAACAGTTGGACTGTCTTATTGTTTTGTATTTTTCCTGTAGGTCTTTCTTTCAAGACGTGTCTTCTGGTTTTCTGGCTGCTCCAGGCTGGTCTGCTTGTCCTTTCAAGAGGAAAGTTTCCCGTCTCTGAAGGTCTGGATGTGGTTCAGGCTTCCATCTATAGTCTTATGTAA
>NW_006408792.1:476235-488949 GCF_000296735.1 Chrysochloris asiatica | reverse complement strand
GTGAATTCACGTTTAATTTCTTCTTTTATCCAGTCACTTTTCAGCATGATGTTTGTTGTTCAGTCCTAGTTCTCTCCACTGAAGAAGTTAGTGATGATAACTAAACAAGGTTTCCTCATGCCCAGATTACAGGGGCTTTACAGGAGTCTTGTTGTGGTGCCGCAGGATACGCATAGGGCTGAAAGATAGTTCACCATAAGGATGGTGGTTCAAACTCATCAACCACTCCTCAGAAACCTTTATGGGGGTACTAATGAGTTGGAACCAGCACTTAACTAACAACAAAACAACAATGGATTTAAAATGCTTGAGAAAAATTGAGTTAAAAAATAATGGAATTTCCCCCACAAACTTTGAAACCTGTTGTGATTTCACAGAAATCACTGGTGAATAACAAGGTTCCAAGAATTGATGGGATACCCATCAAGATGTTTCAGAAAACAGATACAAGATCAGAAACTTTTATTTTTATGTGAAGATAGTTGGCAAACAGCTAGCTACTGGTCGAATGACTGGAAAAGATCTGTATTTTTCTCCATACCAAAGAAAGTTATTAAGATGGAATGCAGAAATTATCTATCAATATCATTAATATCATATGCTAACAAAAATTTGGTGAAGATCATTTAAAAATGACTACAGTGGTGCATTGACAATGAGCTGTTAAAAGTTCAAGTTGATTTCAGAAGAGGATATAGAATGCAAAATGTAATTGCTGCTGTCAGATGAGACTCAGTTCAAAACAAAGAATACCAGAAATATGCTTACCTCTGTCTTATTGACTATGTGGATTATAACAAATTGTGAGTAACATTATGAAGTATGGGAATTCCAGAACACTTATTTGTACTCACATGGAAATTGTACACAGATCAAGAGATGGTCATTCAAACAGAAAAAATGGATATTGTGTGATTTAAAAATTTGAAAAGATGTGTAGCAGGTTTTTATTCTTTCACCTTTTTCAATTCATATATAGAGCAAACAGAAAGCCTGGACTATGTGAATAACAACATGGCAAAAGTATTAGAAGAATACTTATTAACAACCTGTAATTTGCAGATGATACACCTAGCTTACAGAAAATGAAATGACTTGATGCCTTTACTGATAAAAACAAAAAACAAACAAACACTGCATCCTTCATTATGGGTTACACCTGAACACAAAGAAAAGGAAAATCCTCACAACTGGACCTATAAACAACAACATGATTACTGAAGAAAATTAACATTACTAATGATTTCATTCTACTTAGTTCGACCATCAATGTCCAGCAATGCAGTATTCAACAAATCTAATGATATATCTCATTGGGCAAATTTGCTGCAAAAGACCTCTTTGTTGCTGGTGGTGGTTGTGTGCTGTGGAGTCGATTTCAACTCATGGTAATGCTATATATTGTTCCCAGGACTGTAAATCTTTACTGAACTCCTGGTGTGACACTATGGGATCAACACTGAACTGTGACCCACAGAGTTTGCAGTTCAAACTCACCAGCTGCTCTTTGGAAAACTTATACAGGGTTTCTATTAGCAACAACAACAAATCATTACGGGAGTAGAAAACGTCATCTTTCTCCTGAAAAGACCTCTACAAAGTGCTAAAAAGTGAAGCAATCAATTTGAAGATATTCAAAGAGGTGTGGGAAGTAAACTTTCCTGATATCATGAAACATGAAATGATCATCATTCATGAAGCTAACTCCAAACTGGATAGACCCCCAGATAAAATTGCCAGGACATATCATAATCAAACTGTCCAAAATCAATAACAAGAAAGAATCCCTAGAGCAGCTTGGGGAAAAGTAAAAGTTACCTACAAAGGAGAACCAATAAGACTAGACTCTGATTTGTTAGCATGAATCATACATGCAAAAAGGCAATGGGGAAGACATATACAAGAAAAAATATTGCCAAAAAAGAATCATATACCCTACAAAATGGTCCCTCAAATACAACAGCAATATTAGAACATTTCCAGATAACAGAAATTAAAAGACTCTGTAATAACCAGATTAATTTCACACACAAAAACTAAAAGGCGTCTTTAAGCTGAGAACTAAAACAACAGACAACAGCCTGAGTTTGACATACACGTCAACGCTACTCAAAGTTCATTCCAGATATAAAAGTATCTACGAATCGGCCTGCAAATCTCATCGTCAGCAATTCGAAACTATGAGATTGAATACATTGAAACTACAGATTGAATACATATGGTGAAAGGATACAACCTTGATAGATAAAGTTCTTGATTTTAAACCATTCAGTATTCCTTTGTTCTGTTCAAATGACAGTTGTTTGGTCAAATCTTTTATTGAGATGATCTCCAGACTCAAGTCATATTTTAGTTCTCATAGACTTGCCTTTCTTGAGGACTAGATTTTCATATTATAGAGCTCCATTAATCCCACCTAATGTTGAGAGGTAGTTTATCAGAAATTAGGATATTAGGACAGAGTTGCTCTCAAGTATTTAAGAGTGGACATTGTAAATCAATTAATTTATCATAATTCAGAAAATCAAAGTTTTGTCAACTTTTTTTGTTCTTTCTCATTGGGACATCAATATCTTACATCTTGAAACTTGCTTTTTCCTTAATCATTATCCATTCAATTATCAATACATTATGGTGATTAAAATAAGTACTGTTCTAAAATATATTAACATTTATTCACAGAAGATAAATCCCCATAAAATGCAATGAAAAATAATTGTAGAAAGTAATAAAAGGTTAAAATAATCCTTGAGATAAATTTAAATTTAAAAGTGTCAGACAGAAGAAAGTAAAAGATTAATTTTTAATAATATATCTCTGTGTACTTGTTTTGATGAAAATTGTTTCGAGAAGAATTAGACATAATTGCCTCCCATATATGAATGGTCTAGGAAAGACCTACATTTAATTTGTCCTATGTTTCTTGAGTAAATTTCTGTAACTTTTATTATTTTACATTTCAACTCAAAACAGACTTTGTCTTCTTCTCAAATAGCACCTCCTTCCTTAGATTTCCCTCTAACATTTCCATAAATGTATTGGTCCCATGAGCATTTCTTTGATCCTATAAAAATCATTTTTTTTAAGAAGCAATGACTTAGTGTATGTTTTCCAAATAAATAAAGGACTGACGTGTGTTGTATGCTTTGCTGAATATCAACCAGCTAAATAAATTTATCAAGGAGCTCTGGTAGCGTAGTGGTTACGAATCGGGCTGCGAACCTTAAGGTCAGCGGTTCGAAACTACCAGCTGCTCCGCGGGAGAAAGATGAGGCTTTCTACTCCCGTAAAGATTTACACCCTCGGAAACCCTGTACAGGGTCGCTATGGGTCGGAACCGACTCAATGGCACATAACAACAAACAACAAATAAATTTATCAGAAGGCAATTTTATCACCATAATCAGGAGATGTTAAATAAGAAGTAGAAGAATAGAATGATTGTGCATGTAAAAATAAAATTATTTATTATGACACAATTAGTTGTTTTTATTTAATTCAGGAAAAGAAGATCCATATTAGTTGATAAATAGTAGAATTTTCATTAAGAGAAACACTACTGGAATAACTTCTATTCCCTGCAATGGCAGATTTTTCTAAACATTTAAAATTCAACTTATTATAGCTAATATGTGACTTTAACTAATATGACTTGGTTGTATATGTATCTATTTTTTTATAGTAAACAAAGAATACAAGGAAAGTTACAAAATCTTTTTACATTTGTTTTAATTTTCTAGAAGTTTTCTCAGCATAAACATTTTACACAGCAGTTGCAACTAATTCTTCTATTGTTGTTGTTAAGTACCATCAAGTAGGTTCGGATTCATAGTGACTCTGTATAGGGTTTCCAAAGAGCAGCTGGTGAGCTTTAATTGACTTTGCAGTCCAGTGCATTAACCCACAGTGCCACACCAGGACTCCAAGTCTTCTATATAGGGGATGATTTTAATTTCAGTTTCTTATGTAAGAATTATATATCATCATAAAAAAATCCAATTATGGCCACTTTGACAATTAGCTCTGGAATGAGTCATTGTTATCACATAAGCTATATCTTAAGTATTTATTTGTGTTAAACTCTCTTCTCCATTTAAAATATAATTTTATCTCTGATACTGTAAAAAGATTATACAAGTAGATATGTAATTATATCTTGAAGTTCATTTTAGAGGTTGGCTTGACTAACTCTTTAAATCAGGGTTATAAGATTGTACAGGGTCGCTATGGGTCGGAACCGACTCGACGGCACTTAACAACAACAACAACAAGAACAAGATTGTCTTTAGCCTTAAAAATTTAGGCATATCTGTAGCCTCAATTAAGGAGTAAATGGAATTATACTTGAAATTATTGCAAATATTTGTTTCAAAATATAAAAATGTGGATTAAAATATGGGTTTTCAGAGGAAGTTTCTTCAGTTTGCTCTTCCCACTGATCCATTTACTATTTTCCAACAATGCATTTTACTATAGAGATTTGGCATTCACTGAGTCCTCAAAAGAGAGTCAGTGATTTACAAACTGTGCCATTAAGGTTGCCACCAGACCACTGTGATCTGCTTTTTGAAGTCTCTGAAACTTTACATCATTTCATATACATTTCTTCCCATTTAAAGGCTTTCTTTCTGTAATGAAAGGCAAATCATACCACAAAATGTATATTTATATTGTCAGAGTAAACATTGCAATTTCAACAAAAAACTCTCACATGATATTAAAATGATACATTATTTACTTACTTTTAAAAACGTTAAGCCCTAATACTTTCAATACTCAAGTAACTACTGGTAAGTGATAAATGAATGAGTGATAAAAAGAATTTTTAAACATCACAATGAACTTTAAAATATTCAGTGATGGAGTTTAGTTGGATAAAATGTAATTTAAAAAGTATTAATGGGACATATGTGAAAACTGCCTTGTAGTCATTTATAAAAAACATAAAATTGCAATGTAAATGATGACTAATTAGTGTGGAAAAGTCTAATTTCTTTCATCTTTTTTTTAAATAAACAAATTCTAGTTATCACAAATAAAGCATCAGCAATATAACAGGGTATTATTAGAAGAGTTATCAGTGATTTGCTTAACCTCTTATTTTTTTTACTTGAGACCCAGAAAAAATTCAGTGGCCTCTGAAGGTCACACAAGTAGTTAGAAACATAATTAGTACTTGGGACATCTGACTTTTGTGCTATTTTCTCAGCACCAATCTGCCTCCCGAAGATGTTTCTATAGATTCAAAATGCTGTGAGTAAGGTAAACTGTTGCATATACAGACATGAATCAAGCCAGGTGTAAAACAGTAGGGAATAGTGAGTCTTGGAAGAAAATTGAGAGTACATGCTCTCTGTGAAAATGTTAAGATTCAAATATTTGAAGTATGATGGCATCCAAGCAAAATATGCCTTCAGGCCGTTTTTTATATCCTAGAGCAATTTTATAGCCACTTAGATATACTAAGTATCTAAAATGTGTTCATATAAGTGCGTTTATAAATAAGAACACACTTTGAATTAGAGACCACACATTTTATGCTATGGAATACATTATAAATAGAAAATTTTATAAGAGTACTGAGTAACTGACATTGTACAATTAATTGCTAGGATTTACATTTTTTTCCCAACTTTGTAGGCATTTTAGGAAGTCTGTTTAATCCATCCAGTTAATCAGCTGTCTCAAGAGTCAAGGACTTTGCTGTAGGGCTATGCGATATCTGGCCAAACTGTAAAGCTTCATGCTTTTTGATGCTGCAGAAAAAGAAGCTTTGATGGTTGAGAACATGCCTATAGAAAGTAAAGGACCATTCTAAATGTGTTTGGCTTGCCATTTTTATGAATTGAATTTCCTATTTAAATGCAAAAATCTTAAAGTTGCTGAGTATAAAAATAAAATCAACCTTTAATATATTTAATCCTCATGTCAAAATGTTAGACTTTGCTTTAATTGCATTTGGATGCAACAGTGAAATAAGTTTTCATTAATAAATCATATGCCAGAATAAGTGAAAATGGGGGAAGATACAAGATAAATGGCTCATGGCACTATCCACAAACCTTTATAGAGTTTAATTCTGGACAAGGCTTGCTATGCAAAGCAATATGTTAGAGAACACAACCTCTACTAAGAAGGAGTTTATTCAGTCTAGAGAAATTAACTTTAGAGAAAGTCGGAAGGATTATTTACGGATAGAGAAAAAATGGGGGTGAAAGGAGAAAAAGGGCCTACAAAGATATAATAATTATGAGGCATACTCTGAGGAGTGTGTATCATGGGAGGATATATTTTTATCCATAGAGCTATGATCCACTCAAGGCATCATGGGAGAAAATGTTTATGTATCCACAATGTATCAGAGAATTGTGAAAATACTAATTCAATTGCAGTTAGTAGGACTATCCCTATTATCATAGTCCTTGTGTTACACTATAGGACAAGGACTATGCAAAGTCAGCATTCAAATCCATCAGCCACTCCTCAGAAACCCTATACAGGGTCACAATGAGTCAGAACTGACTTGAACATAGTTAACAACAACATCCTTATTTTACTTAGTCAGAAATCTGAATGTGAATCAAAAGAGGTCAGGAGATTTATCTCTGGATTTTCTTAGTCTACAATCAGTATTCATTCCATGAAAATGAACCTGCCTTTTTTTGTGTATTACTTTCTGGGGCGGTGCATAGGGTTAAAATGTTGGCTGCTAACTGAAAGGTTGGAAGTTCTGGTCCGCTCATAAGTATCTTGGAAAAAAGACCAGATTGTCTACTTCTGAAAAAAAATCAGGCATTGAACACTCAAGGGAACACAGTTCTACTCAGATAGACATGAACTCACCATGAGTCAGAAACAATTCAAGGCTACTTTATCCCCCAGTTTATGTGAGTTGGGGTTGCAAATATATAACCATCATGAAACTGTAGACTAATTTTATCTTTTTAACTTTCTATGTAAAATTTTACTTTTTTGTAAAGATTATGAGTTCCTGATTTTTACTATGTATATTAACTTCTTTTTATGTTTTCAGTACTTGCCATGCTCTGACATTTTCTAGTTTATTTTCTGATATATTAAAAAAATAAAATATAAAATATATATATCACTTGCTTTCTTCAAAGAAGGTAAGCTCCATTAAGCACAAGAAGTCTTTTAAATCATCTTATGTGTTACTGGGTTTTCAGTGCCTATGTTGGTCTTGGGCACATAGTAGCTTCTCAATGATTTGCTAAACAGAACAAATTAGAGCAGGTAGAAATTTTACACCTGAAGATACTTTCATTTGGCTCTGGAGGCTTTCCTCAATCACACTGATACCCAAAGCACATTTCAAAGGACTTTCCTTGGCTAGTTTATGCTCTTGAAATACAATTTCTACAATTAAATAACTTATAGTTTATAGTGGGAGAGGAATTAGTAAAAATATAATTTTAATGCTTATGACAAGGGCTATAAGATAAATGAAGTCCTGGTGTGTCACTGTAGGATAAGCACTGGACTGCTATTCACAAAGTTGGCAATTTAAACTCACCAGCCTCTCCTTAGGAACCCTATATAGGGTTGCTATGAGTCAGAACTAACTCAATGCCACTTAAAAACAATAACAGATAAATAGACACAAAGGTTTTATTACAAGTGAAGTTGAAAGGATAACTTGGATAATCTCCAAAAGAAACCTAGTTCTTTTTTCCAGTCCAGATGAAGAAAACCTCCAACTTCTCTTAGCCACATATTTCTATTTTTTGTATTTCTTCTGGATAAGAAGTATCAGTAAGGATATATCTTAAATCTCATGTGCTAGAATTTAAGAGGAAGTATCAATTTGCAAAATTTATTACTATTTTTTACTTTTCTGTGATTTCTGCCCACATTATAAATGAAGTAGGAAATAAAAACAAAACAATAAAAATAAGTAATGAGATATTGCCTAACATTTGCAGACACTGTTTTGTCCCTGTGCCATTTATATCTGTGGAGCTTTATCAGATACATTTACTGGTCACTCATAACAGGTCCTGTGGGATACATGACTTGTTGGGTGTCTTCTGCTCTCCAATTCCCGAGACTTGAGCATATTTTTTTCCATTTGTCTCAGTTGCACTTTCCCAAGGTCTGTGTTTACAAATAGAGTACAGAGTCTGAGATCCTGTTCAGTATAATTCCAATTCCTTTATGGCCTCTTTTATACCCTTCAGCAATACAGACTAGCATAGCACCATCACTGAAAGGTGGGTTTATGTTCTCATATGTATCCCTGGTTTCCCCTGTTTGAAAATTTAAGCAGGAAATTTATAGGATTTAAGTCAGAGTGCCCTAGAGGGAGTCGTAACAGTCTTCATAGAGTGATAGAAACTTATTGAGGCTGTGTTCCTTCTGTTTGAAGGCGATCTTGGGATTTTACTGTTTTGTAAATTAAAGAAAGGGATTGATACTATAAATTTATCTTGGAATTTAATAAAGGTAAGAAAGGTTGCTACAAAGGAGAGGGTTTATTTAAAAGATTATTTTATATTCACCTGAAATATAAACTATATATCCTCTCCATTGCTGCCTCCTTCCTCCAATATATTGATTAGGTAGGTACCAGCTGCTGTGGGGTAATGTACTGGACTGCAAAAGTCAGTTTGAACTGCAAGGTTGGTGGTTCAAGCTCACCAGTTGCTCCTTAGAGTCAGTTTGAACTGCTAGGTTGGTGGTTCAAGCTCACCAGTTGCTCCTTAGAGTCAGTTTGAACTGCTAGGTTGGTGGTTCAAGCTCACCAGTCACTACACAGGGTCACTAAGGGTTGGAAACGACTCGATGACACCTAACAACAGCAACAAACTCCATCAACATTCATATTCTGGGGGAAAACACTAGATTTACTGCAAATTAAATGTGAATCCATTTATTTTGCAAGTTTTGGGTGTAACATTATAGACTGGAGTATACAATAAAAAGTTATTAAAATATCTATTGATTTGAAAAATAGGAAGCTTTGGTTTATGGTCTTGTGTTTGAGATCTCTTTTCCTTTGAGTTTGTTTTATCACTGGCTTTCTCTAAGAAGGAACCAGAAAGAGGCCAGCCAAGTCCAGGTACTCTTTGAAGCCATGGAACTTTTCCTATTCTTTTAAAACTCTTCCGTATTTTTTTGTTTTTTCTAAATTGTCATGAGTCAACATTTGAGAACAGAATTGATCTCATGTTGTAGCTCCTTCTATTTCTCCCCCTTTCTGTCTCTTTCTTCACTAAGTACTCTGACAAGTGCCATCAAGTTGTTTCTGATTCATAGCAACCCTGTATAGGGTTTGTGAGGAGTGGCTGGTGAAACTGAACCGCTGATCTTGTGGTTTAAACTGACCTTGCAGTCCAGCACATTAACCCACAGCGCTACATCAGGACTCCACTACATACCATAGTGAGTGCTAATAGCCATTGCTGATGAATAAAGGCTAATTTTGAGATTATCTTTCAAATTGTACTTATTAAAGCTTTAATTATTTATTTCAATCTTATAAGAAAAATATGAAATAACCATCAGTACTGTATTTTCTTTATAGATGGCACTTTCTATCAAAACTATTTACATAGAGATGCCTTTACTATCTATTTTTTTATAAGTTATTCTTTTGAAACAAAAATTAAATAGTAGCTCTTTCCTTCAGGGTTGATTTTGAGGCCTATGTGATTTGGGTCTGCACAATTATTCTTTTATGCCCTCTAATGGCAGCCTGAGGAAACTCCTTCAGGACTCAGTTTCAAGACAATAAACTTGCAAAAAGAAACAAGAAGATTGCAAGAATATTTTAATATAAATAGCTTTAACATGCATGTATTCTTGTGGGGAATAGGCACATATATTAATTTACTAGACATTGGAAGGTAGATATTCTAATTAGTATGCCATACTTTTTAAGACATTTAAAAAATGTGGATATTATATTAAAAATTCTCAATAGTTTTCACATTCTTTTATTATTCTCTTGGTAAGATACATATATATCCCTAAAAGAATCCTATATGTATAGGGGAGCTTCAGAAAGTTCATGGAAAAATGGAATTGAAAGATAATGTATTTTTTTTTCATGAACATTTTGAAGTCTTCACATATATAGAGTCCTGGTGTGGCACTGTGTGATAAACACTGGACTGAAAAGTCAGTATACACACATACACATATATGTATATGCACACACACATGTAGTATATATATTATTGCTATAAAGTGCCATCGAGTTGGTTCTGATTCATAGTGATCCTGTTGAGTGTTTCTGAGAAGTCGCTGGTAGATTTAAACTGTCAACTTAGAGGTTAGCAATCCTGTGCTTATCCTACATCGCCACACCATGATATATATGGGGGGGTGATGGTGGTGGTGTGCCACAGAAGCAGAAAGCCTCATCTTTCTCCTGTGGAATGTCTGGTAAATTTGAACTGCTAATCTTGAGGTTCGCAATCCGACTAATAACCATTACACTACCACAGCTCCTTAGTCTTTCTATATATAATTGTTTTATATCTATGTTTGAGTGTGTGTGCATATATATGTTGTTGATAAATGCTATTGAGTTAGTTATTGAATTTATATATATATATACAGGGTCGCTATGAGTCGGTTCCGACTCCACGGCACATAACAACAACAACAACAAATATATATATATAATTGTTGCTGTTATTGTTAGGTGCCTTTGAGTCTGATAGCATAGTGGTTACGAGTCTGACAGTTAACCTCAAGGTCAGCAGTTCGAAACTACCAGCCATTCAGTGAAAGGAAGATGAGGCTTTCTGCTCCCATAAGGATTTACAGCCTCAGAAACCCTTTGCAGGATGACTATGAGTTGGAACCGATTCTACCGCACACGACGATCACCACCAACAGATAGATAGATAGATAGATAGATAGATAGATAGATAGATAGATAGATAGATAGATGGAGCGAGCCCTGGTTTAGCACTATAGGATAAGCATTAGTTCACAAATTTGGTGGTTCAAACTCAACAGCTGTTCCTCAGAAGTGCAATACAGGGTCACTATTAACAACAACATATATAACATATATATATTTAAATATACATATCTGACTGTGTGCCGTTGAGTCAATTCTGACTCATAGTGACCCTGTACAGGATTTGTGAGGCTGTAAATCTTTAAGGGAGCCTCAGCTTTATCCCGTGGAGCACCTTGTGAACTCAAATTTCTTACATTGTTGTTAGCAGCATATAGAAAAACCCACTATGCTATCAACGTTCCTTATATATTTGTGTGTGTGTGTGTGTATGGCTATGTGTGTGTATATATATATATATATATACACACACACACACAACATAGCTTTATATTCCTGTGAAATTTGGACAGTAAATAAGGAAGATCATATAAGAATTGATATATTTGAGTTACAGTGTTGGAGAATAAAATTAAAAGTACCATGGACTTCCAGAAGAACAAACGAATCTGTGTTAGAAGAATAGCCAGAATGCTTCTTAGATGTCAGGATGATGAGAATTTTGTGTCCCATATTTCAAACATATCAGAAGGGACCAGTCCAGGGAGAAGGACAACACAGTGGACTCAAGCTTAACAATGATTGTGAGGATGATGCAGGACTGGGAACTGTTTTTTTCTGTTGTTCATAATAAGGTCACTGTGAGTCTGAACCAACTCAATGGCACTTAACTACAACAACACAGATATATATGAATATATAACATATAACATCAACAGTGTACATATAACATATGTATATGTTATATGTAACATACAACTATGTATATATGTATATATGCATAGTTGTGTTATATGTGTTATATATATATGTTATATATCTGTGTACATACACATAGCTGTTGTGCATTATATATACCATATACATATATGTATATGGAGTCCAAATGTGGTTCTGAGGATAAGCACTGGATCACAAAGTCAGTTTGAACAAAAAGTTTGGCAGTTTAAATCCACCCAGCTGCTCCCTGGAAATCCTCTACAGGGTTGCTACCAGCCAGAGCAACTCAACATCACATAACAACAACAACATATGTGTAATCTTTACAAATCAGTTTTGTGATTATTACTAGGTATGAGTGAAGATGAGTGATGGGAAGAAGAGATTATAGTTTGTTCCTTTTAAAGCTTTATAGGTTTTATTTCAATGCCATTGTAGAATAGACCATATCATTATTTTTTTACTTTTAACTGTACAAGTATTGTATATCTAGGGAAGGTGACCTGGTTCTCAAAGCCCAGGGCCACTTACAGAAGATTCACAGTTAAGATGACAAGTTCTCAAGGATAAATTTCACGTGGTATTAAAAAGGAACTCATATCGTCTGGTCCAACCTATATATTATAAGTGGGGGCTTTTTTAAATGGATTTTTCTTTTTGCTCCTTATTTTTTGCTGTTCTCTTCACCTTCCTTTCTTCCTGGCTCAAGATTATTGCTTTATGTATCCAGTTGCAATTGTTCTGCATCAATACCATCCCAGAAAATGTAACTTTATTTTTTTAATGTTTTATTGTGAATTATGTGATAGTTTACATGGGAGAACACTAGTTATGCATTCATCCTATCATATGTCATTTCACTGCCATGGTTATAATCCCCTCCATGCATCATCAACCAACCACAGGGTATAACCTGCAAGCCTGCCCCTCAGTCATCAGCACACAGTCCCTCTTCCTCTCTGGGTCTAAAGTCCCCAGCCGCTCCATCTCTCCACATCATC